>NC_140168.1:71082047-71272047 GCF_963971535.1 Notolepis coatsorum
TCCTGGTAGACAGCGGGTTGTGACGCACACACACACAGTCACACACACACGGTCACACACACACACACACACAATCACACACAAACACACAGACACACACACACACATAGACACACACACACACACACATTCCTGTGTCCTGGTAGACAGCGGGTTGTGACGCACACACACACAGTCACACACACACGGTCACACACACACACACACACAATCACACACAAACACACAGACACACACACACACATAGACACACACACACACACACATTCCTGTGTCCTGGTAGACAGCGGGTTGTGACGCACATACACACAGTCACACACACACAGTCACACACAAACACACACACACACCGACATACACACATACACACACACACACACACAGACACACACACCGACATACACACGCACACACACACACACACACACACAGTCACACACATACACACACACCGAGTTGTAGTAGCGTTGTAGAAAGTAGTAGATCTAGGTTAACTGTTGTTCCTGGAGTGGTAGTTGTAGAGTAGGAGAGTAGGAGATCTAGGTTAACTGTTGTTCCTGGAGTGGTAGTTGTAGAGTAGGAGAGTAGGACATCTAGGTTAACTGTTGTTCCTGGAGTGGTAGTTGTAGAGTAGGAGAGTAGGAGATCTAGGTTAACTGTTGTTCCTGGAGTGGTAGTTGTAGAGTAGGAGAGTAGGACATCTAGGTTAACTGTTGTTCCTGGAGTGGTAGTTGTAGAGTAGGAGAGTAGGAGATCTAGGTTAACTGTTGTTCCTGGAGTGGTAGTTGTAGAGTAGGAGAGTAGGACATCTAGGTTAACTGTTGTTCCTGGAGTGGTAGTTGTAGAGTGGTAGTTGTAGAGAGATCTAGGTTAACTGTTGTTCCTGGAGTGGTAGTTGTAGAGAGATCTAGGTTAACTGTTGTTCCTGGAGTGGTAGTTGTAGAGTAGGAGATCTAGGTTAACTGTTGTTCCTGGAGTGGTAGTTGTAGAGAGATCTAGGTTAACTGTTGTTCCTGGAGTGGTAGTTGTAGTTGTAGAGAGATCTAGGTTAACTGTTGTTCCTGGAGTGGTAGTTGTAGAGTAGGAGATCTAGGTTAACTGTTGTTCCTGGAGTGGTAGTTGTAGAGAGATCTAGGTTAACTGTTGTTCCTGGAGTGGTAGTTGTAGAGTAGGAGATCTAGGTTAACTGTTGTTCCTGGAGTGGTAGTTGTAGAGATCTAGGTTAACTGTTGTTCCTGGAGTGGTAGTTATAGAGTAGTAGGTAGTTGTAGAGTAGTAGTAGCTGAAGTACAACCACACACACACACACACAACACAATAAACACATATACACACTAAACAACGATGCATACAGCAGAGGACATACTGTTGGACACCAACCCGTTGATAAAGAACCTAATTCTCAAGGTTGGTGTCCGTTGGCAGAGGCGTACAAAGGCCGGGGACACAAAATGGCCTTCCGGAGGTACTTTTGATCTCGACATATGCGAAGAGATGAATGTAATGATTCGTAACCACAAGCCAGGCGACAGCAGCAAAAAGAGGTTGAAAAAGAGGACAGAAGAGTTGGGGGTAATGAAGCTCTACGCCCAGAAGGGGAGAGCATACAGGCAGGAAGCTTTAGCGCTAAATCAGAGAGACGGATATAGGGAAACCAACATCCCCACCTTATGTCACGCAATTGCCGGTGAACATGTGCTATGTGAACAAAATACTGAAGGAGTGGAGAGGTGAGCTAGGACACAACCCAGAAATTGACCCGTTGCAGAGAGCGATGTTTAGAGAAAGTGTGATGAGAGGGCTTCCAGAGGTGGTTAAGAATAGACTGGAAGACGTGGTGGGGTTAATGGACATGACTTATCCTTTGTTCTGTGCACATGTAACACATGGTGTGGAGAAGCAAAGGGCTCAGGAGCAGAAAGTCAGGGATCAGGATAGAAATGACTCAAGGAAGTTAACTCAGCAACAACTGCAGCCCCAAAGGAGGTTGCAGGCAGTAATGGTGTCATCTGCTACCTCTCCACCCATGCAGGACCAGGGACCCCCGCCTGCACCTCAGGTAGTGAGAAGCTATGGCTATAGTTCACAGAACCAGGCGTTCAGGCGGCAGGCAGGGAATGGGCAATCAGGCCCACGGTTTACACAGGGACCGGGGAACGAACAACAGTTTCCCCGTTTCCACTGTTGGAACTGCGGCATGCAGGGACACAGGGAAATGAGATGTAGGCAACCATACCGTCCCGGCTCGGAGTATGGAAGACCCGTGCGCCAGGGGGAGTCACAAGGGCCCCACGACCAGGGGGAGACAGGAGGGCCCCGAAACCAGGGGGGTAATCACTAGGGGTGCCCAGAGAATGCGACGGGGGGAAATCAAATGATTGTGGTTTCCAAGGGAGCTGAGCAAGAACCTATTCTGCAGGTCCTAGTGGAGGGCAAATTAACAGAGATGATGGCAGACACTGGAGCAGGTTTTTCCTGCATAAAGCAAAAATACGCCGCTCACTTACCCCAGTCTGGACAGTATGTTCGGACGGTCGGATTCTCGGGAAAAACACAATTAATACCCACATCAGATCCAATCTCTATGACGTATAACAACAAGACCATAACAATACCTGTATTAATTTCGGACAGCACCCCGCGCAATCTCTTGGGACGAGATGCAATGTGTAAACTAGGCTGTAAAATCCTATGTACGCCTGAGGGGATTCAAATTGAACAAGACGTGTACCAAATGATGCTACAAGGGACGGGGGAGAAAGAGGCCACTGTGTTCTGGCTGGGCAACATAGATGCAGAGCTGCAAAGGGTCTGTGCCCCCTGGGAGCCATTTCTGAAAACCCAACTGCCTCAGTCTAGACAAACAAACATGGAGGCACATTGCACACTACAATATTTGACGAATAGTGACCTAGTTAGGAACAAGGCATGGTTGCAGGGACAGCCCGAGCAGGTGCAGATTGACTCATCTACGATAATTGTAGGGAGACAGGGCGCGGCGTTGAGGGTTAACACGGGTAAGTATCTACGGGAACAACATAGACTAAGAGACGCCGCCCCACACATCACTCTGAGAATAAATCCTGGTTACGAATCCGAACATCTAGGTTCAATGATACAGGAATCCGAGACTCAAAGGTGGGTCTCCACGGAATCTCCGCTAATTTGGAACAGCGCAGATGGGAGTTTCATAAAAATAATGATTTCCTTTTCAGTTTTGGCAAAACCGCAAGTAATCAGATTACCAGGAGACCCTTGCGTTATTCCAGAGGCGGATGCTTTGCTGGAACAGGACATGTTGGCGCGCACCCCGGAACGGTTGTGGTCAAAACACGACACAGATGTGGGTCTAATATTGTCGGCACAGCCAGTGAAGGTCAGGTTAAAGAAGGGTTGTAGACCACCCTTTATCAGACAGTATGCAATGAAGCCAGAGTCGGAGGAAGCTATATCACATCAGATTGAGGGACTGTTAAAGGGGGGAGTGCTCGTCCCTTTCAAATCCAGATGTAATACACCTATCCACCCAGTGCTAAAGGCGGACAGGGCTAGGTACAGACTGGTACACGATTTGAGGGCGGTGAACGACGTGGTGTCTGGACCAGAGGCGGAAGTCGCTAATCCACACACCCTCCTGACAAACATCCCGAGTAGCTCGCAGTACTATACGGTCATTGATCTCACGCAGGCATTCTTCAGTGTTCCATTGGAAAAAGAGTCTCAGTATCTGTTTGCTTTTACCCACAGGGGGAAACAATACTCTTACACCCGGTTGCCACAAGGGTTCGCGCACTCGCCGCATTACTTCTCGAAGGCGCTCAAGGAAGACTTGCAAGGAGTGTGCGACACACTACTCAGCACGGTTTTACTGTATGCAGATGACATTCTAATCTGCTCGGATACACGTCAGCAGTGCCATGAGGACTCCATCAAAGTTTTGAGTGGATTAGCCGTGGGAGGCCACAAGGCATCCCGTTCAAAACTGCAGTACTGCCAGCCAAAAGTTGAGTACTTGTCTCGCGTCATTCAAAAGGGCATAAAAAGCATCTCACCCACGCAGCTCGAAGCTGTATCCAAGGCACCTAGGCCATTGACGGTCCGACAGATGATGACGTTTTTAGGGATGACTGGGTACAGCTCTGAGTGGGTGGAGGACTATACGATAGCGACAGCGCCGTTGAGGATGATGATAAAAGAGGCGGGTACAGACAAGCTTCGCGCTCCCTTGACATGGACCGAGGAGGGGGAGGACGCGTTCATAAACATTAAGCGTCTGTTGTTACAGGCCCCTGCCCTGGCGCTGCCGGATTATGAGAAGTGTTTCCACCTATTCGTCTCACATAGAGCGCAGCATGCGACAGCTGTCCTGACTCAAACACAGGGGGGGAGTGGGAAAAAACAACCGATAGCATATTACTCTAGAGCTCTTTCGCCGGTAGAGCAGGGTCTGCCACCTTGTTATCAGGCCCTGGCCGCAGCACATTTGATGTATGAGAAGGCAACGGCCGTGACAATGGGATATGACATTTGCATTTGGACACATCACAAATTGGCAAACTTGATTGAGAGAGGCAAATTTGTTCTGACCAGCCAACGGCAACAGGCTTACATGAGGCTCCTGCAGTACTTGGACGTTACGATAAAAACATGCCACGGCAGTAACCCGGCGGATCTGGTACCACTCCCGAGCGAGGGTCAACCGCATGAGTGTGAGGTGGAGGTACAGGCTTTCGTGAAACTCCGTCCTGATTTGGGAGTCGACCCGCTCGCGATAGCAGAACTCTCACTTTTTGTGGATGGGTCCTGCTATCGGGAGGGGGAAAATTTAAGGTCAGGATACGCCGTCGTACAGTGCAAACCTAACGGAGAAACACTAACAAGAAAGGCCGGACAATGCATGCAACCATGTTCGGCCCAGCTTGCAGAACTAATAGCACTAACAGAAGCATGCATAATAGCTAAAGATCGCACGGTTAACATCTTTACAGACTCTGCGTATGCGCATGGCGTATGCCACCTATTCGCGGCCATTTGGAAGGCAAGAGGCTTTAAGAAATCGGACGGCTCACCGATCCTTCACCACAAGCAGGTTGTGGCGCTTATTCAGGCTGTAAAGTTGCCCAAAAGCATTGCTATCGTAAAGTGCCAGGCACACAGAAAAGACCTGTCCTTTGTGACGACGGGAAACAACGCGGCGGACGAGGCCGCGAAGGCGGCGGCTGCGGTGCCGTCCACGGCTGTTCTGATGTTTGCGGCCGAACTGACGACTGAGGTAACTGAGGATAATTTGAGTGATCTTCAGGACTCAGCCACGCAGGCCGAGAAACAGTCGTGGACGGAGAGGGGGGCTGTAAGGGGGGCAGATGGTCTGTGGAGGAGTCATAACGGTTTGATAGTCGCCTCCATCGATCTTCTGTCCTTAGTGATACCTGAGGCTCATGGTGTTGATCACTGTGGAAGAGCAGAGACCCTGAAACGAATCACGAAAATGGGATTTTGGTCCCCAAAGCTTCAGGCACAAATTGACGTTACACTAGCCAGGTGTTTAACATGCTTACAGGGCAATGTGCGCAAAGGAGTACCGACAGTGGCGGCTTACACACCCCTCCCTGAGGGACCATTCAGACATCTGATTATGGACTATACAGACATGATAACGCCAGTGCAGGGCAAACGATACCTCCTGGTAGTAGAGGACTGCTTTAGTCGCTGGATTGAGGCCATTCCATCTAAACACAAGAACGCGGACACAGTGATCAAGTTCCTGTGTCGCGAGGTCATTCCGAGATTTGGAATTCCCACGATATTACAAAGCGATAATGGCCGCGAGTTCATCGACAAGGTGGTTAAAGGGCTGATGCAGAAATTAGGTATAAGACAGCGCCTTTCCTGTGTCTATAGTCCCGGGTCGCAGGGGAAGGTGGAAAGGGCCAATCTGGTCATTAAAAACAAACTGTTGAAAATCTGTATGCAAACTAAGCTTAACTGGATTGATGCTTTGCCACTTGCTCTGATGGCTATTAGAAGCAGCGTAAACCGCCAAACACAGCTAACACTGCATGAAATGCTTACAGGCCGCAGCATGCCAGCACCGCCATTTAGACACCTGGCTAGGGGCCCGGCATTAGATATTTTTGAGCAAGATCTGAAAAAATATCTTCAGCAAGTGACTAAAATACATGAAGCTGTGTTTCGACAGGAGCAGAGAAAGGAGAGAAAGGGGGAAAAGGAGGCGGAGAAGGAAGCCACCAAACCGAGACTGATCCCTGGGGACTTGGTCTTCGTAAAGGTCCACAAGAGAAAGTGGTCATCACCCCGGAGAGAGGGCCCGTACGAGGTGATCCGATCGACTGGAACGGCAGTCCAAGTCAAAGGATCAGCGACCTGGTTCCACTTCAATCACTGCATAAAGGCCAGCGGCGATCTCTTGGGGGATACAATCGATCGCAGTTATGCAGAACCCGACATGGAGGGTCCGAGACGGCAACTGGAAGGTGCAGTGCCTGCTGATGCTCCCGCAGATGTTGGCAGCAGTGTGCGGACGGTCGGCCGGGCACAACGACGTCATTAAGAACCGTCACGGTCGACCCGTCCTTGAGGATGACGGGTTTGAGTGGGTAGGAGTCCCACGGGGTCCCGCTCAGGCTCAAGTACCAGCAGGCTTTCATGACCAGGCTCAGAATCAGGCGCCCCCTCTTCCCTCCATCGAGGAAGGGGGGGAGAAGATAAGACTACAACCAAACGGGGTGTTTCCCGTAGGACCGCAAGGGCATGTTTTTGATTTTGACCATTCCCCCGTTACAGGCGGGGATACTTACCATTATACTAACGAGCATCGGGTTGTGGGGGTAGATAGGAGAGTTGAGCCTGTCCCGAACCAATCACAGGGGACAGGGGTGAGGGGAAAAAGGGAGGTCAAGGACACTGAGTCGGAAGAGGTGGGGGGACAGGATATGTTCCAGAGGACAGCCGGAACGTTGAGGGACTCAGTGGGCTCACTCTGGGCCAGGTTGAGGGGTTTGCTTCCTTCCGGGGAACAGGATGGGGGCGACTATGACTATGACGAGGAAGACCCGGAGGCTGACCCGATGTATAGGGCGGCTTTAGGGAATGAGTGGTTTAAGTGGGTCCAGTACACGAGCGCGCAGAATCAGATAGAGGATTGTTATGTCTGCTCCAAGGCACGTCCGGATAGGCTGCTGGTGAAGGGCACGAAGTTCAGTTGGGCTCAGTGTGACAGGGACGCAGAGGCATGGGAGGGGCCCCATAATAGTCGCCCTTGGTGCGAGGCAGAGTGTTTGGGGTTTCTCGGCTCTAGTCGTTTTAAGGCGGCAGGAAACGTCACGGATTTCAAGGATGTCACTATGCGGGAACGTTGTAGGAAATTGGATGTACGTGTGCAGGGGGTAGCGACGGGGTTGCCAATACCCAGAGGTGTCAAACTATGGCTGACCAAGGATTTCGAGTGCTTGCAAAAGGAGGGGACCCGGGATGTAGGGGAGGTGGCAGAGGGGCGGTGCACTACTATTTGGAGCATCACGACTAACTGTACGAAAGAAGGAAAGTGTGGACACGGGGTCGTGTTAAAGGGAGTGGATACCAACCCACGGCCTGTAGCTTGCCCTTTTCATGTCCAGGATATGGCACTGGCGGACCAATACTGGCTCTGCGGCGGTAGGAGGTTGAGGAATACACTTCCTTTAGATTGGTCAGGTAGATGTGCCCGGGTTCAGGCGATCATGCCAATGGTGGTCCTACCATTATCAGTGACGGAAGGACCTTCTGAGTCTCCTATCTCTCGAACGAAGCGTAGCTACAAGGCAGACCCAAGGGTGTATCTGGACAGCATAGGACAGCCAAGGGGCATTCCAGCCGAGTTCATGGCTAAGAATGAGATTGTGGCAGGGTTGATATTGGTTCTCCTTTTCTGTTGTGGTATGCCTCTCTTGGGTAGGCTGGTAACTTCACACGTAACGAGCCAAATGCTGATGGTGGGACAGAAAGAGATTGAGCCACAAATCGGGCCATATCCTCAGCTTTATGCTGCCTTAGAGGGAGACGAGGGGATAGAGGATTAGGGGTATGGTGAGGTAGGGACATTTTCTTTTTGTTGGTTCTTTCCTTTAAGAGTGACAGGGGATGGTCTGAGTGCAGTTTTGTTGGTTTATTCCTTTAACTAGGAATTTTAGTCTGATTTTCTAATGATCCTTCGGCATAGAGATTGCAACCATTGAAAATCATTGCATTGTTTTTTATTTTTTTATTATTTTTTGTTTATTTTACTTGTGGTCCTGGTCAAACCGGAATGGGAAGGGGCATCGGCAGAGTGTCGGTTCTGAGCCTGAGGAAGCATTGAGAAGAAGTGGTCTGGGGATCGGTTCTGGGGACTGGAGGGACAAAGGGGGGGGCTAAGATGGGCACCTCCCGTCGAAGATGGGGGGACACGTGGTGAGGTCGGTACCAGCGCCTCCCGTCCAGGCATGGGGACATGCTTCTACGAGGACTGGAGGTGTGGCGTGGTGGTTGCTGTATTGGCAAAATGTGACTTTTGGCAATACGGTGAGGAGACTATGGCGTGGGCATGGAAGGGGGGCTGAGCGATGGACACTGGGACTCAATGTTATGGAAGAGACAATGTCATTTTTTTTGGGAGGGATGTTCTATGTTTAGTTCTGACGGTCAACTTCTCCTTTCCCTGATGAGAGTCGCGGTTTCCGGCCGGAACTGTGGCTCATTTGGTAAGCGGTGGAGGTTGGGGGGATTTGTCTGTCAGGTTAGGATTATAAATTGGGGTATTTTTTTTTTTTTTTTTTATGTTTTATTATTACTCTTGTTTTGAGCGGTTTTGTGTTTATTGTGAGAACGGTAGTCAGCCTTTGTTGGTCCGTTAGGGGTCCAGTGAATGAAGTAAGGTTTCTTGTTTAGTTAGACATTTAAAATTTATTATATGGCTAGGTTTCTTGTTTAGATCAGCCATTTAAACTTTTATTATATAAATATGGTTTCTCGTTTAGTTAGACGTTCACATTTTCTTGGTTATATGATTTGGGTGGGACTAGGGATAGCCCCAAATGGGGGAATGTTGGGGAAAATGTGTATGAGGTGGACTAGTTTAATATAGGTCAACTAGCAGTGCTGAAAGACGGTCTGGCTGACGTTCTTAAAACAATTTAGAACAGATGGACATTTCAGTACGGCATGTTGTGTGCTGGTAATCTCGTACATTGTGTGCTTTCATATCTTGTTATTTTCTCTCTTTCACACAGGCACAGCACACACACACAGACACACGGACACACACGTACACAGACACACACAGTCGCACAGATATACACACCGACACACACACACACACACACATTCCCTGTGACACAATACACACATACAATACACATACGTCTGTACGCAGACGCACGCACACACAGACACACACACACATACACACACACACACACACACACACACACACACACACACATCTCACTCTCTACATCATATCGTGTGTGGACATCATATCTTGCTTATCTCTCTTCATGTTCTCTCTCCGATGTTAAATCTACGTATCATCTTAATGTACGTCATGTCAGATCTGACATGATATGATACGTCATCATATCTGTCATGGGGGGGCAGGACTGAGAGGGGATTTAGGGACAGGCAAAGGGATCCAGGACAGAGTGTTTTTGTTCAAGCTGTGGTGATCCTCTTTGACCCATAGCTCTTGCTGTTAAAGAACTTCTTTTCTTAAATAAATTACCTATTTGTTACAATTGGAAATATCGTCTCCTGCTGTGTTAAACAACCTTTCCACAACAACGTAATCCAGGAGATAAGGCATATTGACCGCCTACCCCCAGCCACAGACAATCGCTCACTAGACGACCTGTCAATCAAAGTGCAGTCCCTGGTAGGGATGCTGGGAGCGCAACGGGAGAAGGGCATGCATGAGCTATACGCCAACTCTAACGTCGAGAGGATTTTGGAGAAGCTGCCACCCGCAAGACAGGAGCGCTTTAGGCGGCAGAGGGATTACCGGGATCCCAACGGCCCCGAGCCATCCCTCCTTGATCTAGCCGACTTCCTGGCGAGAGAAGTCAGCAGCTTACGACTGGACACCTTCGGGCGGAGCACGCCAAGCTCCAGAGAGGGACCCAGGAGAATAAATGATGGAAGAAGATCGGTGACTGTCATGCACCAATCAGAGTCAGTACCGAGCAGTAAGAGTCACAGCACCCCCTCGAGAAAAGAGAAGTGGAAGATAGCGTGTCCCTACTGTGAGAAAGAACACTGGCTGTCACAATGTGACCTATTCACAAAGATGAATGCAGAAGAAGTGAGTCAATGGATAAAGTCCAACCGGCGCTGTTATCGATGTGCGCGGCCCCACATGGCAGCCGAATGCCGCCTAAAGAAAAGGTGCAGCCGGTGCGATGGAGCCCATCTAGATATACTACACGAAAGTAACGGAAGACGGCCTATACCTGCACCACGGAGCGGCACCAAGGCAAGTGTCATGTACATTGACCCCGCCAGCAGCAGCGGAGCCCAAGTGCTCTTAAAGGTAGTCCGTGTGACATTGAGCTACCAAGATAAAGTCATGGACACTTACGCCGTCCTTGATGACGGGTCAGAGAAGACCCTTCTGCTCGCCTCCGCTGCGACCCAGTTGGGACTGCGGGGGAGCAAGAACGAAATGACGATTCGGACAATAAGAAGAGATTTAAAGACGATAAAGGGCGAGAATGTCTCCTTCACCATCGCAGCCAACGGGCAGCCAGAGCGACGGTACAAGATCACAAATGCTTTCACCAGCCAAGAAATAGGACTATCGCAGTACACCTACCCTGTCACCAAGTTGATGGATAAATATGTGCACCTGCGCCAATTACCTATCCCGCTCATAGACGGCGCTACCCCGACCCTGCTGATAGGCTCCGACCATGCAGAACTCATAGTCCCGATTGACCGGGTCCATACAGGCCCCCGAGGCTGTCCTGCAGCAGTCGAGACCCGCCTAGGGTGGACCCTACAAGGCCCCCTCGCTAAATCTCTCAACCGAACAGCAGCCACTAGCTGCTTCCACTCCAGAACGACAGAAGAAGACACCACTCTCCTGCAGCATGTCGAGAGGCTATGGACCCTAGAGACAATGCCCTTTAAGAACGAAAAGAAAGATATTCGCTCTAAAGAAGACATTTACGCCATCAACCTACTCGAGCAGGGGACAAAGAGAGTCACAGTCGGCGGAGTGATGAGATACGCAACTCCACTCCTGAGGCGAGAGGGAATGCCCACCTTTCACGCAAAGAAAGACGCCACGGAGCGCTATCTACTGAACACAGAGCGGCGCCTAGCCAAAGACCCCGCTCAAGAGAGTGTGTACCGAGCTGAGATTGAGAAGCTAATCACAGCGGGACACGTAACAAAGATTGACATTAAAGAGGCCGATCAGACGACCGAATCATGGTACGTGCCGCATCACAAGGTCCATCACAACGGCAAGGATCGCATTGTGTTTAACTGCAGCTACCAGATCGGATCCCAAAATCTGAATAAAGAGCTCTTGCCCGGCCCCACACTCGGCCCCTCCCTACTAGGCGTGCTACTGCGCTTCCGCCAGGACAAGGTGGCTATAAGCGGGGATATCAAAGGGATGTTCTTGCAGGTGAGACTAGTAGAGGAGGACAAGCCTCTGCTACGGTTCCTATGGAGAGAGAAGACCGGAGATGAGAACCCATCCATCTACCAGTGGGAAGTACTCCCCTTCGGAACCACATGCAGCCCGTGCTGTGCTACATTTGCACTACAGAAACACGTCACAGAGGACCCAGCAGCAGATGAAGAGGTCCAACATAGTGTGAAGAACAGTTTCTACGTGGACAACTGTTTACAAAGCGTCTCGACTCAAGAAGAAGCCGAGGCTCTCCTAATCAAGTTACGCGCCTCCCTGATCAAAGGCGGCTTTGATCTCAGGCAGTGGGCCAGCAGTGACCCGCACGTATTGCGCAGCCTCTCCTCCGCGGACAAGGCTGCCAGCAGCGAGACCTGGATGGCGACAATCCCAGGAGAAGCCCAAGAAATGACACTAGGACTAGTCTGGCGCTTCAAAACAGACTCGCTCCACTATAGACACAAACCCTTGGCTCCAGAGCAGGGAAGGTCGGCGGCGATACCGACCACCAGACGGAGTGTGTACAGAACACTCGCCAGACAATATGACCCGTTGGGATGTATTCTACCTTACACCACCAGGGCAAAGATGATTGTACGAGCACTATGGGACAAGGACCAGGGCTGGGACGACCCAATACCCGCACACCTTGCCTCAACATGGAGAGAGTGGGAGACGGAACTCCGCTCACTCCCAGGTGTCAATATACGCCGCAGCTACTTCCCATCCACAGTGAGGCCAGAGACATGCGAGATTGAGCTACACGTCTTCAGCGACGCCTCCGAAGTAGCCTACGGATCGGTGGCCTACTTGCGTGCCCAAGAGATGGGAGAAAAGATACACACTGCTTTCACCCTGGCCCGCTCAAGAATAGCCCCACGTAAGCAACAATCTATCCCACGTCTAGAGCTCTGCGCAGCCCTCGCAGGAGCGCATCTAGCCACGTTAATCCAACGTGAACTCACCATTCCGGTGCATAGAACAATCTTGTGGTCAGATTCCACGACAGTACTCACATGGATCAAGTCTGATTCATGCAGATACAAAGTCTTCGTGGGAGTCAGAGTCACCGAGATTCAAGAGTTAACAGAAGAAGCAAGCTGGCGGTATGTGGACACCAAACACAACCCAGCTGACGTCATCACCCGGGGAATGTCTCTGGATGACCTAACCCGTCGCAACATCTACAGTGACGGACCAGCATTCCTCAAGCTCCCGGAAGGAGATTGGCCTACGCCCACCCCGAGGGAAGCAAGTAACGAGGAGGCTGAGAACAAGAAACCTATGTTCTGTGGACTGAGCACTGTCGCCTCCACAGACCCCAACATAGATGACTGCATTACCCTAGAGAGTGCGCAGCAAAGAACATTCCTGCGGCACCACCCAGAGATTCAGTCCACCACTGACATGTCAGCAGCTGACTACGAAGAAGCAGAACTTCTTCTCCTACAACGAGCCCAGAGAGACTCGTTCCCCGATGAGCTAGACTGTCTACAGGGAGGAAACCCCGTCCCATCAGACAGCAGACTGATTCACCTGGCACCAGAGAGTGACGCCCATAATCTCATCAGAGTGGGTGGTCGCCTGCGGAGAGCCCCCGATCTACCAGATGACATTAAGCACCCGATCGTCTTGAACAGCCGACACAAGGTCACAGAGCTGATCATAAAGAAATACGTCTCCAGCAGGGGAGGAAATTAGGCCACTTTACTCGCCAAATGCGAGTATTTTTTACGTTTGGCGAGTGATTCATGAAGACCACTCGCCACTCTGGCGAGTATACAAAAAAATAAAACATTCTGCAATCACTGGACTGGCAAACGGTGCGCGTCTTCTGAGTGTTCGCTTTAGTTGACAGACAGTGCCACGAGAGCACTGCACAAGACCACCCGCGGACATATAATGTTTAATAAACGTTTGCGCAGTACTGGCCAACCCGCGGACATATAATAATAAAAGTCCCGCGGTACTACTAGGCTAGCCATCAGGAGCACTCGCAAACAGATAACGTTAAACACAGCAGAATATGGAAAACAGACATGACCAACGGGGAACTGCATCCAACCCTAGTACAACCATCGAGTATAAGTTACTAAGGACACATTTAAATCACAGAGGTGTAATGTTGTCTACTAGAACTGTATACAGTGGTTAGCTTCTAGTTAGCGTTATATAGCTGCTTGCTAGCTAACGTTAGCCCCGTGTGCTCAAAGCAGCCAGCTAGGTGTATCTGTTATGACTATAATGTTTCCGAAAAAGCACCGGACTACGACGTAAGGTTAGACATTTTATTTCATGCTCAAAAGCCCCTGGCTTGCACATCGCAGTCACGAAAGGGGCTAGCTCAACCAGTGCACTGTGTGCACAACCATAGATATCTATGTGCACAACGTCAACAGCACACCAACCCAACTGACGTTACCACAACACTTGACGGTACTTTCACAGCACTGTCGTAAGACCACCGTGCTGTCTTAAAGGCACAGTGTGCCTACCCAGATGCATACACAACATTGACGCGGCTTGACATACAAAGAAGTAATTATCACAATTAGCGATTTTTTTTGTCTGGTAAAAAATCTGTTTGTCTGGTAAAAAAAATCAGATACTCGCCAGTTGGCTGGTAAGCCAAAAAGTTAGTTTCCTCCCCTGCTCTCCAGTGATGTAGCAGATGTCGACCCAGTCACCCCCAACACACTCCTAATGGGGCGGCTGGACCCCGCGCTACCCCAGACAATGTACAGGCCCGAAGAAGCGAACGGCCGAAGAATGTGGAGGTACAGCCAAGTACTAGCTGACAAGTTTTGGAGCAGCTTCCTACTTCACTACCTACCGTCTCTACAGACCCGCCAGAAGTGGGTAAAAGAGAGAGACAATTTGACAGAAGGAACAGTCGTCATGATTATTGACCAGTCACTACCCAGAGCTATGTGGCCGGCTGGCCGCGTAAGCAAAGTGATCACCGGTGCCGATGGCAAGGTCCGAGCAGCTGAAGTACTCGTCCAAGGGCGCACTTACACACGTCCCGTGGCGAGGCTCATAGAACTGCCCCGACTCCCAGATACTATCGATGATGACCATGACCCTATGACTTTGTGAGTTGACTGACCCTTACAGCGGACCTTGAGTGGTAGACAGTGCGGTTAATCTGTCTCTGCTTAGCTAATTAGGTGGGACTAATTAGGGGGCGGCTGTTGTGAAGGATCAGATTAAACCGAATATGTATATTTATTTATGTATATATATTTAATTGTATTTGTATATCGTTTGATATCCCCTGTATATTCCTTGTACAATATGCATTGAATATCCCTTTAGTCTACTAAACAGCCCATAATAGTTTCATTCTACCATTGGACGAGAACCTGGCGCCAGGTTGCCATACCCCTAGGTCCAAGTTCAATCGTGCCGCCTAACATGTCGTGGCAAGCCCCGGTTCCGCGCAGGAATATGTCGGGCGAAATACGAATGGTACTATTTGTTCATAGCGCATATATATATGGCGCAAGTAAAGTAGAACTTTCCTTTTTAGTCCAGTTCTTTACCCTCCAACAGAGTGACAGACGCAAAGCCTCCCCACGACGCACGTGTGGTGTAGTAAGGCCTACTTGGCCCAGAATAGGCATTGAGATATCGTGTAGATTAATAGTTGAATAATCATAGTTTGGCACTATACCGTCGAGTTGGACGTATTCTATTAAGCTAATAATAGTCTATTTATGTATGGTGCATCGTTCGGTTAGAGTTCTAAAGTTATCAGTACCCCCATCGTTCCTGACGTTATCTGGACGCTTAACCAGGCTGGGCAGACCCCTAGTGGTGCTTGCATCCGAGGAGCTCCGGGCCAAGAGCGACTGGACCTGTATATTGGATTACTCTACCCGGACGACGGCGAGCCTTCCACGGCTTGGATTATGCTTTGTGTGCTTTGATTATTCCATGGATAAAGGCCAACACTGCGGAGTGTTGGAACTACCCCCCGGAGAGGACTCCAGGTGAGACGGCGCTCGACACCAGTGAGGTCGCCTCACGTCTCTCCGTTGTGGACCGGCAGCTACCGTCCACAGAGGGTCCAGCTGTATTCATCTGCGGTCCGAGGTTCTGTGGGCACCGTGTCCAAGACTTTGGATTCTCCCAAGACACCGTCGGCCAGATGGGATACCGCCAGCGGCTTCTCTAACCCCCCCCTCCTACTGTCTTACAACCAGCGGGACACCCCCCCCCCCCTTAGTGTATCCAGCTATAATCATCTAAGTACCATCGCTATCGTTTTCCTAAATATTCCAGGTTGTATACTTACTCCCTGCGTAACCAGAGATTGGACATTCAATGTTGATTTACCTACGAATACTCATTTGCCATAAAAGTGCATATTTCATATTTCAAATCATAAATGTAATTAAGTGATCGTTGTATACACCCTTTGCTGTATTAAACCTTCGATTTGGTACATTTGTGTGGATTCGTTTCATCAGGTGGGAAAGTGTTCATCATACTTATATCTTGTACTGGGTGGCCAGAGGTTAAAGTACATGAGGTAGTGGTATTAAATATCATATCTAACAATACAGTCAGGGAATTGTACCCCTCAGTTACACTGAGTAATCAACAAGTAGTCAAAAAACTAACAAAATTAAATTAAAATAGAAATTGCCCACCCGTTCCATTGTCGTGGGTACATTTTGCGGTCTGCTACAATTATGCGGAAAAAAATGCAGCCTGCAATGCATGTTGATTATGTGACCCGCGAAGTGACGGCATCCCGCCACTAGATCGCAGTGTACATCATCAGTGTTTATTACGGCGATTCCAACAAGTCGAATTGAGAAATATGATGCCAAAATGTCCAGGAAGGGAAAGGTTGATGCAGATGGAAGGCAGTTTGAAGAAAGATGGGAATGTGAATACATGTTTGTGCTTCAAGGAGAAAAAACTGTATGTCTGTTGTGTCATGAGGCGGTCATTTTTCTTTTTTATTTACTTGAATGGTTTGACCATTGATTGATGGAGTATGGGCTTCTTAACTTGATAAATTAAAATGATTTATGTTAAAATAATAGAGCAATAGGCTAACATATTTTATATCTGCAAATGCATATGTAATATTTGTAACTTGAATAAATACAGAAACATTGTTATTTAACAATATTAAATACATGTATTTTACATTACATTACATTTACATTTATACTGTCTTACAGTTACAACTGGCCCTTTGAGGGCAACCATAATGCTGATGTGGCCCTCTGTGAAAATGAGTTTGACAGCCCTGATCTAGGTGATAAGGTATAGTGGAACAACAGCTCCTAGCAGCCTGGTCTATCTAACATTATCCAGCTTAGATACAGATGATAACATTGATATATAATAATTATCCATCAACCCCCACCCACCCAACACTCGATACAACCACAAAACAAGACCAAGGAGCTGATTATTGACTACAGGCAGGGAGGAGCGGAGCATTACCCCATCCACGTGGAGAGGGTCGACAGCTTCAAGTTCCTCACAGAGAAGCTGGACTGGGGTTGTGCTAGAGCTGACCCCTATTAGTCGATTAGTCGACTAATCGGTCGAAAGGAGCCGTAGTCGACTGCCAACCTCTTAGTCGAATACAAAAAATAAAAATAAAATTATTTAAATTTTTTTATCATTCCTTCCAAAAGAAAAGAGGCCTCTAACGCTAATGGCACGCATACCAGAGGCTAAATGCCTACGAAAACAGGCACAGAGGCACTGAAAGAGGATTTCACCCATCTAATGAACACACTAGACTAGGTTTAGGTTAGTTGTAACGTTAGTTTAGGTTCGTGTTAACGTTAGATAATGTACAAAATAAACGTTTTCCGCTGCTATAAACGTCGCACTTTTATTTTGACAACCCCAGAAAGGAAGTCATTATATATGCTTTATGATCCTGATCTGTGTTAGCTCCGGTTAGCTCAGAGCGTCCGGTATATAACAATACCAGCCATTGGATTACTGTTTTCTAAATTGGGGAGGCTTTTAATCGTCAAGGTAAGAGGATTTCAAGTCATGGTATCCATAAACTTCAATCGGTTCGGATCTTTTGAATGAATGAGAATGTAAACAAACACAGCGTCACGTTGAAATCACTGGCTGCGCTCAGAGAGGAGTGGTTGGGCCAAAAAATAGTTCCGAGTATATTTGCTTATAAAACGTAATTGTCTAATTCAATTATTTTTTATTTCTCCACGTGGTGAATACACAGGTCACAACATGTTTACATGAACGTTTTGGAGTTGTATTTGGAGTGTATTCTGCAATCTGTTAATAAACTTTTCAATCAATCAATCAAACTATACACTGTAAGGCTCCGGATCTGCCTCACTTCCAGTGATGAAGCTAAGCTATGCTAACGGAGCGACTGTTCCCTAAGCTAAATGCACGCACAGAGACAAAAAAGGTATGTATCTTCTTGTCTAGCTCCAGGGAAGATGTTAAATAAGCTAATTTCCCAAAATGTTGGAGTTTTCCTTTAATACAGTTGTCAATCAATCAATCAATCAATCAATCAATCAATCAAATCACCACTACCACCACCACCACCACCATCACCCCCTATACAACCACTGCTGTCAGAGAGTGGAAAGAAAGAAAGAAAGAAAGAAAGAAAGAAAGAAAGAAAGAAAGAAAGAAAGAAAGAAAGAAAGAAAGAAAGAAAGAAAGAAAGAAAGAAAGAAAGAAAGAAAGAAAGAAAGAAAGAAGAAAGAAAGAAAGAAAGAAAGAAAGAAAGAAAGAAAGAAAGAAAGAAAGAAAGAAAGAAAGAAAGAAAGAAAGAAAGAAAGAAAGAAAGAAAGAAAGAAAGAAAGAAAGAAAGAAAGAAAGAATGAATGAATGAATGAATGAATGAATGAATGAATGAATGAAAGAATGAATGAATGAAAGAAAGAAAGATAGAAAGAAAGAAGGAGAAAAGGGGAGAGGAGAAAGGGAGGAGGGGAGGAGAGAAGGGAGAGGAGAGGAAGAGGATGAAGAGGAGGGGAGGATGAGAAGGAGAGAGGATGAGAGGAAGAGGAGATGAGGAAGAGGAGGAGAGGATATGAGAAGGGGGAGAAGAGGAGGAGGAGAGGGGGGGAGGAGAAAAGGAGGAAGAGGAGGAGGAGGGGGAGAAGAGGAGGAGGAGGAGGAGAAGAGGAGAGAAGGAAGAGAGGAGAGGAAGAGGATGAGAGGAGGAGGAGGAGAAGAGGGGGAGGAGAAGAGGAGAAGAATATGAGTAGAGGAGGAGGAGAGATTATCAGCAGGGCCCAGGCACCAGACGTGGAGGTTCTCATAGTAGTAATAATAGGAGAGGTCCGATGTCCCTATCTGATCCGGTTATCAGGGATCCATTATCAGGCCCTTATCTCCACAGTCATCAGGTCAAATTAATGGAGCTCTTTCAGCTCCTCTCTCTCTTTATCGGCTGCCCAGAGGGCAAGACGCCTGCAGAACAGAATAATAACCTAAATATGAAAATACAAGAGGAGAACTGTGGCTGCACGGGGCGAGAGAGATAAGAGAAGGCAGGGGATTCAAGGAGAGAGACAGAGAGAGAGATGGACAAACAGAGAGAGAGTGCGTGCGCATGTGCAGGGGTGTGTGTGTGTGTGCATGCGTGTGTGTGTGTGTGTGTGTGTGTTTAAATAGGCTAGGCCTATATATTCTCTCTTGATGTTTATAAGATATGATGTGGGGACTGTACTGTAGATTGTGATTACCCACTACATAGACATGCATATATTGTAACATATCGTAATCTTTCTGAGAGTAGTACATCATAAATTGTATAAGGGAGATGATTTAGTAACGTGGTTAAGTAATGTGGTATATGAGTGTTGGGATATTATCACCTGCACACAACAGATCAAATAATTTATCCTCATGTAAAGAGAGACAACCTAGAAGGTATTTCAGAAGTGAAACTTAAATGGCATCAGCAGTCTGAATATCCAGGGCGTGTTGTCATCTTCAATAGTTGAATTGAAGAGCACAAATCCTGACTTTTTACAAAGTATTAGAAATATTGATATTATTATTATCTTGATTATGCGATTGATTGCGTTGAGCCCTCTGTCCGCTGCTAATCTCACAACCTACAGGGCCCATTTGGATGAGCCATTGGTCATAGACTGACAGCAGGCCAGGGACCTAGATTCTGGAATGTCTTCCCCATCGGTCAATGACAAGTATTCTATTTGAATTAATTGCCCATTGAAAATACATATTCAATATGAAGTTACACCATTTGACCACAAGAGGGCGATACTACACAGGTTCACTGGTAATCAGCTCTCTGGCACCTGTTTACAACATGCCACAGTAAACCTGCCGTTGATATACCTATGCATTAAAAACGTTTATTAAAGGGGACATGTTGTGAAAGTTTCCTGTGTTTTGCATTGTTTTTACAGATAAACATGCAATAAACATGTTAAAAATGTACATAGTGCTGTTTATGCAGTTCAGCTGTGAATCGTTGTAGTTAATGATGTGCATGTATGTGTGTGTGAAGAGATGTTCTCTTTTCTACTGAAAGTTTAACCTAAAATATGTTTCTGACATTTTTTACGATAAGTTTGATACACTATTGCTGGATCTTGAGTAATTTTTTATCTGCAATGTCTAGTTTGACAGTTTGATCTGAATTTTGTTTGACAGCACAGGCTCGTGCACCACTGCTAGATGTACAATAATTATCGTTTTTGTACGATAAAAGCGGCTCACTCATTACAGTAACAGAAAAGCCATTGAGAACAGGACATGTCAATGACCTTAACACATCCACCGCCATAAACGGCGTACGACGTGTTTGATGTCCATGCTAATTCTGCCAAACCACGCTGTACGACGTTATTGAGATCATATTTAATTTTTTCGCCATGGTATTCAAAATTCCGCCACCCAGCCTCTGCTGATACAGTGGGAGCCTGCACAACAGTGCAACGCTTCAATACCGCCGCCTGGAGGATGATCGGGCGAGTAACGCGAGTTACAACCGGAAATGGATCTGGTGATCTCGGTGCATCTGGGAAATCCGTCCGGCAGTCACATATCGTTGCGGGACTCTAGACACACATCCGTGTATATGGATCGCTGCCATAACTCAATAATCGATATGATTTGGGCGTTTATTGCGCCATACAAACCGGAAATGGATCTAGTCGATGGACGTCAAATAAGTGGGATCTTTTTCCTCCAGTCTCATCGGCGAACGGTAAGAGGACAGTAACGTTATTTTCAAGGCGATTGTACATTTCTTTATTTACAAACCATCTGATCAATAAATCAACCCATACTACATAAAGCATTTACTGACGATCACGGAATTATAAACGACCCCCCCCCCCCCCGTTCATCCGCGCATGATGAGTCATAACGTTTAGGATCGTATACAGTTGAATTTTTTAATATAGTGTGTATCGGCAATAAACGGCAATCGATAATCTATATGCGTTTAGGCCTATAACTAGCGTTCTAGGAATTACTGCAGAAAACGATAAAAACATACTTATATTCTAGACGGTATTTTCGTATGAATGTTTGAATGAAAAAGTATAACGTTCCTACATCCTGAACGATAGATAATCGATGTTGAATGGGCCATAGTAATGTCAATTTAGCAATACAATTTAAAAAGTTATAGCCCTGCACAGAAGGTGAACATCTCCATAGGCTTAGAGTGGTGGCAGAGATGGGCATGAGAGGGGCAAACTGCGTGGCTTTAATGTGTTAATGTTTTAAAGGTTTATTCAACCCAAATAGTTTTAAAGGTTTATTCCACCCAAATAGTTTTAAAGGTTGATACCACCCAAATCATTTTAGAGGTTTATTCCACCCAATAGTAGTATAGTACATAGAGTACTCAGTGTGTATAGTACATACTAGTACTCAGAGCGTATAGTACATAGTACTACTCAGTACTCAGGTGTTTAAAATACATAGTTGTAATAGTGTAATAGGAATAATGCTGGGTCTATGTTTGGTCCATGTCTCTGCGTGCACACAGTGGTTTTGATAGTAAACACATGTCTCACCTGTCCAGCAGATATCTTTATTTCTATTTCATATTGTATCTTGTTCTTTATTATCTACCACACATTTTATTCTTGTATTTGATTCCCATGTATTTATTTATATTACCCTGCCTGTACCTCCCATCCCCCTCCCCTGTGTTGCTATGACCCCTACATTTCCTCAAGGGGATTAATATAGATATAATTATGTTATCTTATCTGTTACTGGGAGATCTCAATGCCAGGACTGGTAGAGAAAATGATTACATAAACACAGATGGTAACAAATGTGTGATTGAGCATGCTCTGTTGTACAAACCCAATCCCTGGACACGTCCTAAAAGTCTGTGCCGACCAACTGGCCCCGGTATTCACTGACATATTCAACCTGTCCCTAGAACAGTCTGTCATCCCCACCTGTTTGAAAAAGTTCACTATTGTCCCCATACCCAAAAAACCCACGCCCACTTGCCTCAATGACTATCGCCCTGTAGCTCTCACCTCCATAGCCAGGAAGTGCTTTGAGAAGCTAGTGAAGGGCTACATTTGTTCCTCCCTCCCCAACACCCTGGACCCCCTGCAATTTGCATACCACCCCAACAGGTTCACAGAGGACTCCATGTCCCATGTACTGCACACGGCATAAATTCAGCCACAGGATACAATAACCACACATTAGATACATTAACATCACTATAAAATATCGAAACACTGTCAAGACATAAACATATGAAACAAACCTCAAAAGAGTGGTTTCACACATAGATAGAGAGAGAGAAAGAGAGACAGAAGAGAGAGAGAGGGGGAAATGAGGCGAGAGAGGAGAGAGAAAAGGAGTGTGTGTGTGTGTGTGTGTGCGTGGTGTGTGTGTGTGTGTGTGTGTGTGTGTGTGTGTGTGTGTGTGTGTGTGTGTGTGTGTGTGTGTGTGTGTGTGTGTGTGTGTGTGTGTGTGTGTGTCACCATCATCACCATCCTCATCACCATTATCATCACCACCACCACGATAAACACATTATTTTTAGGCAATAGAAGGGCTTCATTCATTAAGAAAGATAGATACAACTAATGGTACTGACACACTGAGGCTGGTCTGTGTTTCCAAAATTCTGTTCCAATAATGATGTAGTATGAGGAGGTACCTTACCAGTAACTAGTAAGGGCTTTAAAAATGAACAAATACCAAAGTCACATGACTGCATAATATACCACTCAATTGAGTTTATTGCAAAGTGCATGCCTCTCACTTTAATAGCCATCTTTTGTACATTCTTAACATTTAAAATGGTCAACAGACACGTACACCTCTGACACATTTACTGACTTGATCATAACAACGGTCAGTTCAGTCGTCAGAGCAGAATCTAGTCATGACACAAGCAGTTTCTTGTTCCTTTCTTATAGACATAACACAGTGTGTAGTTCCGGTAGTTAACTATACCTCAAAATAGCAAAATAGTCATAAAAGGGGCACTTCACCAAAACAAAAATGCTGATTTATTTGGCACATAATCTCACACACTGTTTTGCACACGTTCATTTAGTTTGACAGTTATTGATAGGGCTGTCTTAAATACTTCGAAGCTTCGTTCGATGGGCATGGGATTCGAATATGAAAATAAAATTTGATTATGTAAAAAAAAGAAAAATAATATGAATCTTTTTTTTTATATTTTTTTTTTTTGCTAAATCAACTCTGCCTCTCTTTGTTAACTACAACAAGCAATGCTGTTTGTTATTTAAGATGAGGTCGGACTCGGCACTGACAGATTTGTGTTCATTGTGCTGCTTTTATAAAGCCTCAAATGACGGCTTACAATATTTCATGGAAGCAAAGTGTTTAGTTTGTCTAAGATTTAAACTTTACAGTATATATATTTTTTTTATATATAATTTTTTTTCGATTAGTTGACTACCAAAATAATCGTTAGTTGCAGCCCTACTGTAAATATATATTCCACACTGCTTTCCAACTCGCGATCATTTCCCTCTTCATCAGACGGCTTGCCAGCACAAGGGATCCAGCAGTATAATCGAATGACCTGCAGTTACACAGGGATAGACGATAGGGGGCGGTATTTTCCCATCGGGGCTCCTAGAGGGGCTGCTGTACCAACGGGAGACTCGGTTGATGAAATATGAATTCAGACCGCTAATAAAAAAATAAAACGACAAATCGCGTTGTCGGCACTCAACGAGGGGCATGATAAGACGACAATACACGTCGTCGGCATTCAAAGTGTTAATACTTAAAAATTAAAAAAAAAATTATAATAATTCGAAGCTTTGAATTAAAATCGAATCTCGGCCCCCGAAGCTTCGAATTCCAAAAAAAATCAAAGGTCAGCCCTAGTTATTGAGAGTAAATGAGTTTGAATATGGTCACCAGTGATGTCATCGGGGACATTGAATCCTTGTGTTGTGTTAATTGCAGCACCATGAAATGATGGAGAATAGATGAACCAATAGCAATACCTTGTCTCATAGGGACTGATACCTTATCATTTCCATTGAGCTGTAATTAACACAACACAAGGATTCACTGTCCCCAATTAAATCACTGGTGGCCATATTGAAACTCATTTACTCTCAATAACTAAATGGATGTGTGCAAAACTGTTTAGAGTTTTTGGAGTGGTGTGAAATTATGTGCAAAATAACAACTACCGGTATCTCTATGCAGGTTTAGTTAAACTACCAGCTAAATATACTGCAAAATGCAGTTACTGTACAGACCTATTAGCTACAGACAGGTCTGTTGTGATCATGAGATGGACATCTAAATCAAATGGGATAAAACCAACGTGAACTACTATTAGTAGTAGTAGTCTACTAATATGATATTTTGTGCTTTGGGGGAAATATATGAAACATCCAGTTAGCCAAATAGCATTAGAGCTTTTTAATTGCTGTAAATGTGTGTAATACAGGGCACGTTATGAAGTCTATCTTCACTCGACTGACCTGAACATTCACTTAATTCATCAGTTACATCATGGACACACACCAGCAAAAGTTGTCTTATCAAGTCTCCCGTTTAATTAACATTTTTAAATTGTATTTCATGACAGTCATGCTGTATTGTTCAAACCTTATTAGGCGACACTGCTGAACCGTTTATACTGTGGGGTTTGAAAGATTGTATATGAACAACAAAATGTTTAAAACTATGATTAGTATGTAAACATGAATGACAATGTTTCCAGAAGGAAAGTTGTGGCTTGTGATAGGAGCGACCGTGTCCCTTTAATAAAACAAACACATGATAACCTCGACTTTTCACTGAAGAAGGTCGCATGTGTTCACACCTGAGTCTCTAAACCAGTTGTAAAACAACAATAACAATAACACGTTCACATGCAGGAAGAAACTTACGTTTGAACTGGCGCGGGTTGCTCTGTTTCCTCCGGGACATGCTGTGTTTTCTGACCGCTCACACGGCTCTCTTAGCCGGCCACCAGTTCATCCACGACACGGTGAAAACAAACACTGGAGCCACACCGCTGAATCTCAATCTCTCTCTCTCTCTCTCTCTCTCTCTCTCTCTCTCTCTCTCTCTCTCTCTCTCTCTCTCTCTCTCTCTCTCTCTCTCTCTCTCTCTCTCTCTCTCTCTCTCTCTCTCTCTCTCTCTCTCTCTCTCTCTCTCTCTCTCTCTCTCTCTCTCTCTCTCTCTCTCTCTCTCTCTCTCTCTCTCTCTCTCTCTCTCTCTCTCTCTCTCTCTCTCTGGCAGTAAGAGGATGGATGCGCCAGGTTGGTCTGCCTCTGGTGAAACGGTGCCTCCCGGTGTCGGCCAGCTGTAAGAGTTCTCTCTGTCTTCTTCAGACACTAGTTCACTCATTATTAAACAAAAACATACACATGTCTGATTTTGTGATGTTGTTATAAGACGGTTTCAAATCATTGTCACTGTATATAATAATACCAATCAGATGTATGTACAGTGTGTGTTATAGACTATAACACACACTGTACATACATCTGATTGGCACTATTATTACTCAGTAGTACTAATTTATACATTTTATAGCAGTGTAAAATCACTTCAGTACATTGTATATTGCTATTGCACTTTACTGTAACATTTGCACTCTGGTTGGACTGTACTGTACTTGTGTCATCTAATCTAATCTAAAAGGACAGAGTTTATTTCCTGTTTGCTAAAGTTTGCTAATGCAATAGTTAACAAGGAAACTATAAAAGAAGGAAGGGTCATCACAGTGTGGAAACTTGAGTTGAATGGGATCAGCCATCTCCTTGTTTATGAACAATGACCTCGGATGTCACTGTCAGAATCATCAGAAATGTGTTGCATTGTTAACTAGCTAATATTTGATATATTGGTTGATATAGGTTTCCTCAGATAGCTTGAATATATATATATATATATATTTATTTTTTCCCCTCCTTTTTCCGATTTTTCTCCCATCCCACTGTTAGTCGTTATGCCAATTCCCAACCCCCTTCCTGGTTGTTGCGCACCCCCCCCTACTGTTGGTCAGGGAGGCCGGAGACTGTCACATGTTTTCGTCCGACACATGTGCAGCCAGCCGGCAGCCAGCCTGGCAGCGCAGATTCTCACCGGGAGAGTGTAACGTGTGGAAGGTCACACTACCTTTCTCCAGATCCTACCCTCGCTGTGCAGGCGCCCCGACCGAACTGTAGGTAGGGTGACCAGATGCAAAAAGTCCAAAAGTGGGACAACAGTAAGATTTTGGTGGGACAAAGTGGGACAACAGTAAGATTTTGGTGGGACAAAGTGGGACAGATAGATAATGTACATTTTTTTATTAGAATAACTGAGTCTGGCAAAATGACAGGAGCTAGTTTCATACCACAGTCGGCTGACCTGTATGAATGGGAGTGTTGTACTGTGTGATAGACACTTGTTATCTCAGCTGCAGTGACCTTGTCCGTCTGGCTATCATTGTTTGGTTTAAAAAGAAACGTATCCATAGATCTGGATGTTTCTTTTTGGTGAACCACTTTCAAGTCAGACTCACGTCCACTGTGGCGCTTCAAGTCGAATTCTCCTCCATGCGCAATTGAAAACGAACTATGACACAAAACACAGAAAGCCTGCTGCGGATTGCCTGCCATCTGCCTCACCCAGTCATGTGTCGTTTGCCAGTCTTGGTTGTAACTGCAGGTCCGTTTCTTTTTACTGCTTTCCATCTTGAACTAGTTCGCTTGTAATGTTGTTGTGTTTTTTTTGACCAATCAGATTTGCGATATGAGGTAGCGTCACAAGTTCAACTCTCACGAGCAGAGCAGTGCGCTAAATTACTATAACCAATCAGATCTGCGATATGAGGTAGCGTCACGACTCAGTCACGTCACAAGCAGGCAAGCAGCGCGCTAAAGTACTATAACCAATCAAAGCAATGTGTGTGGACAAGAGGCGGGTTGCTACGTTTACTGTCTGTAGGGAGGGGCTTTTAGACGCATGTTTTTTTTTGGCTTCGAAAAGAGGGACATCCTCTCAATATGAGGGACGCGGGACATTTGGTCAAATGGTGGGACAGTACAACCAAAAGGGGGACACCTGGTCACCCTAACTGTAGGGGTCGCTGTCCACAACGCGCAGGGCGCCTATAGCTTATTAACAGCGGAAGAGTGCTGCCGAGTGCTTCCGCGTTTTCCCTGATTGGCTGCGACAATTTTTTTTATCTTTCTTCCCCTCCTTTTTCCCGATTTTTCTCCCATCCCACCCTTCCTGGTTGTTGCGTACTTTCCCCTACTGTTGGTCCGGGAGACCGGAGACTGTCACATGCTTTCCTCCGATGCATGTGCAGCCTGGGGCAGGCCAACCTGGCCGCGCAGGTTCTCACCGGGGAGAGTGTAGCATGTGGGAGGCCACACTATCTCTCCTCAGTTCCAACCCTCGCTGAGCAGGCGCCCCGACCGAACTGTAGGGGTCGCTGTCCACAATGCCCAGGACCCACCCTTCAGCTTTCCCACCCCCTGATACAGCCAATTGTATCAGTGTGAGAGGCCAGCCAAGCTGATAGCAACGCCGGGAGCTGGATTCGAACAGGCGAATCCTAGTGTCTCCCGGTGTTGGTGACAAACGTAATCTCCGTAAGTTTAGGCATGTTAACTTTAAGCATTGTTTCGGAGTTGGTTATGGTTAAGGTTAGGCATTGTTTCGGAGTTGGTTAAGGTTAGAAGGGCTAAGTTTAGGCGCTGTTAAGGAGCTGGTTAAGGTTAGAGTTTGTCTTAGAGAATGGCAATATTCTTTCGGAGTTGGTTATGGTTAAGGTTAGGCATGGTTAAGGTTAAGATTAGGCATTGTTTCGGAGTTGGTTAAGGTTAGAAGGGTTAAGTTTAGGCGCTGTTAAGGAGCTGGTTAAGGTTAGAGTTTGTCTTAGAGAATGGCAATAGACAGCCTATTTCCTCGCTGCAGCGCGAGGCAATAGACAGCCTATTTCCGCGCTGCAGCTCTCTCGGCTGCCGCGGTCACATGGGCGTCATGGCCAATCAGAGAAAATGCGGAAGCACGCGACGCACTGTTCCACCGTTAATAAGCTACACGCGCCCAGGCCCCACCCACGGCTTCCCTCCCCCTAACTCAGCCAAATGAGTTAGTATAGCGATCAGCCCGAGCCAAGGCAATGCTGACTCTCCGGGAGTCGAGACCGCAGCCTCTTGCATTGGTGACGAGCACAATCTCCGCTACGCCACCTGACCGCCGAATATTTTTAATTTTAATACAGGCTTCAATAGAACTGGCACCAAAGTCTGGTGCAAAGCAAAGCATAGAATGCTGGTATTCTGACGTGATGACCCTTCCTTCTTTTATAGTTTCTTTGGTATTGAAAGCTGGTATTCTGACGTGGTGACCCTTTGTTTTTTAATAGTTTCCTTGATAGTTGACAGGAAATACATTTGGGTCCAAACTGTTCCCTATAGCAACAGAGTTCCAGTGAAAACATCTATACGCAATGAAAATAATATTTAAAATGATAAAAAATGTCATAGGACTTGCATAGAAACAAATGCATCTGCAAAAGACAAATTTCCACATGTATGGTATAAAATAAACGTTGTTTTTCTTTGAAGAGCTGTAGGCCTACATATAATGTTATAGGTAGTATCAGAGACCACATTGCATGAACAAAAACAGATGGATCTTCCATATAAACAAGCTTCTAATTCAAATGCAACCCCCCCTCCCCCCGTCTCTATTTGAATAAAGACGTACATTTTTCATGGTTTAACAGATTTAGAGAAGGCTCCTTAAAGAAGCATATCTCTGGTATGTGCTCCCCCCCCCCACCCACACACACACACACACACACACACACACACACACACACACACACACACACACACACACACACACACACACACACACACACACACACACAGTCTGACTGGGCCTGGCTCTTATCAACACAGCTATCACTAGTGAGTTAAATTGACCAATTCCCACCTCTCCTTTTATGGACATTATCAATAATAGATTCCAACTGAGGGAGAATTACACACACACACACACACACACACACACACACACACACACACACACACACACACACACACACACACACACACACACACACACACACACACACACACACACACACACACACACACACACACACACACACACACACACACACCACTATCCAGGCATGCATGCATGCAAGCTCCTGTGTGTGATAACAGCTGAGTTGGCATGAGGAACTAGGAGAAAGAGGAGGTGTGTGTGTGTGTGTGTGTGTGTGTGTGTGTGTGTGTGTGTGTGGAGGATTGTGGATAGGTTAATTATGCTGTGAGACGTGTGTATTTGGGCTTATCGGGGTTCAGCAAACGGAGCCCGGTGCAGCCAGATCACAGAAAGAGAGAGACAGATGAACAGAGAGAGAGAGACAGATGAACAGAGAGAGACAGACAGATGAACAGAGAGAGACAGACAGATGAACAGAGAGAGACAGACAGATGAACAGAGAGAGACAGACAGACAGAGATAGACAGATGAACAGAGAGAGAGACAGAGAGAGACAGATGAACAGAGAGAGATACAGACAGAGAGAGACAAACAGAGATGTTATTAAAACATCTCAACAAAAAAATCACACAATATACAATATATCATCAGCGTGCATAAGCACAATTAACAATCAAATGTGAGTGAGAGAGAGATAATTAGAATTAGAATCACTTTATTACCAAATACATTTTCTTTTACATATACCAGGAATCGGATTAATGTGAATGAAATACTAGTTCAATTAAATGATTCCCCTCAGGAAACCCCTCAAGTACCCCTCTCTCTGTCTCTCTCTGTTAGAGCAGGTCAGAATCTTCTCTCTTTCTCTCTCTCAGGACATTTAAAGAGATTTTCTACTGAACCCACAGGCTGACTGGTCACAAGTTAACTTAATTACAACTACTGTCTTTGAAGAGAGAGAGAGAGAGAGAGAGAGAGAGAGAGAGAGAGAGAGAGAGAGAGAGAGAGAGAGAGAGAGAGAGAGAGAGAGAGAGAGAGAGAGACAGAAACAGAGACAGAGAGAGTGAGAGTGAGAGAGAGAAAGAGCGATTGAAACAGAGACAGAGAGAGTGAAAAAGAGAGAGAAGGAAACAGAGAAACAGAGAGAGAGTGAAAGAGAGAGAGACAGAGCAAGATATGGAAACAGACAGAGAGGGTAAAAGAGAGAGGGAGAAGGAAACAGAGGAACAGAGATAGATCAGGATGACCTATCAACCACAGAGACTACGGATAGCACTGAGGGCCAAACACAGTGTATGAAGAACACGTGCCTAAAGGCCCGTTCCGACCACCTCCAGCCAAGTCTAGGCGCGTGCAGCGAGACTTAAGGGTGTCTGAGCGTGAAGAATACACTGATGCAGGGGGCATGAGAATGGGTTGCTATGTGTGTGTGTAAATGGTAAAGGGTAAATGGCTGCATTTATATAGTGCTTTAATCCAAAGCGCTTTACAATTTGTTCCTCACATTTTTACCGATTCACTCACACATCCACACACCGACAGCGGAGGCAACCATGCAAGGTGCCAACCTGCTCATCGGGAGCAATTATGGGTTAAGTGTCTTGCTCAAGGACACTTCGACACGCTGCCCGGGAGGAGCGGGAATCGAACCGGGAACCTCCAGATAACCAGACACTGCTCTACCTACCAAGCCACTGTCGCCCCACTGTGTGTGTGTGTGTGTGCGTGCACAGCAAAATAACAGTAGCATCGTCCATCATCACTTATCACTACAAGAATATTCCCTGGGTGACAACCGCACACACACACACACACACACACACACACACACACACACACACACACACACACACACACACACACACACACACACACACACACACACACACACACACACACACATAGAAACACACATGTGTGCCTGCTGCTGTCAGATATGATTGTGTCTGAGTGTGTATTCTGATTGGCTGATTAGATCATTCCTGAACAGGCAACGCATCATTGCTTCATCACACATGCTTCCTCTCTCAATCTGCTACATGTCTAACCAATAGGCTAGCACTTCATTAGCATGGTGTGTGTGTGTGTGTGTGTGTGTGTGCGCGCACGTGTGTGTGTGCATGTGTATGTGTGTGTGTGTGTGCATGTGTGTGTGTGTGTGTGTGTGTGTGTGTGTGTGTGTGTGTGTGTGTGCGTGTGCGTGCGTGTGTTTATTGTTTATTGTTTATTTTATGGATCCCCATTAGTCTACACCCATGGGTGAAAGACTATTCTTCCTGGGGTCCGAACCCTACTTTTGTCCCTAAGAACATTAGGGACTCTTTTTGTTCTAGGGACATTCTCCTGAAAACCTTCTACTGAGGACATTGCCCTCTGCTGCACCCAATACAAGCAGGTCTGTCTCTACTCACATGGAGTGGTTGCCTCCTCCTCCTCCTTAGGGCTGAATGATTTGGAAAGAATATCGAATTGTGATTATTCTGACAGATAAAACCACTAGTGTTATGGTTTGTAAACAACCCCAACAGCACGACACAGACAGGTAGTTCAGAGTTAGCCAAAAACGATGGCCGTATTTATTTCACAAACAGAAATGAGCAAAAATAACGTAAATGCATTCGGGGGGAATGTCCTTTAGCAGAGTAGAGCTCTGCGGCTCTGCCCAGAGCAGAGTTGGCTCTGTGGCTCTGCGGCTCTGCAGCTTATTGCTAATCCACTCGTGGAGAAAAAGAAAACGGAGAATGTCATTAATAGAAACGTAGGGATTACGAGGCAGTCCAGTAACAAGGCAGAGTCCAGTACCCAAAACAAAGCGACAATTCTTCAGTGTTAAGGAACACACAAAAAACAGATGAAGGTATTGAGTCCAGGAATAAAAATGAGGATATCAGAGCATAAAAAAATTATTGACTTCCAAAAACTCACCAAGGGCAAAGTGTAAATACGAGGCACGTGTCCACGGAGGCAGAGAGAGGTAACAGCGGCAACTTCCAAGGGAGTACTGGAGAAACACACGAGAGGAACAAGCAGTAGCTGGTGGTGACCAAAACAACCCGACACTGAACGTTCAGCAAACCGTGTATAAGAGGGCTCCCGTCGAGCTGATTGGAAACTCCTTTCAGGTGCGTGATGGTAATTGGCACCTGGAAGCGTGCAGTACTCGGCCAGCCCTCACAACTAGATTAGATCCAAATGTACTGTACAGCACGAGTAGGCCTACAGCACAACGAAAAGAAGTCGGCGTCCAACCAGTAAAGTGCAATAGTAATATACAATGTACAGGAAATTAAACTGGGTAAAATATATAAATTAGTACTACTGAACAGTACTACAGTATAGTTGTAATAAGCCATACTGGCCAGGGGTATAACTAGTAAGAGTAGGTAAGGGATATGTACAGATATAATATATATAGGTATGTAAACAGAAATATAGGTATATTCTGGTATGTCTACAGGTATGTCTGTATTCCCTAATGTCCCACCTGGAACTGACAGACCTTATAAATAAAGGTGTAAATCAACAACAGACAAGACACTGCTGCCCAGAGCAAGCAATCGATCTCCGATCAGGATAACAGATCAACATCACAACACACAGCAGTCGTCACTATGCACTATGAATTGAAAATGGGGGACCCTGATGTAAACAAGACAAACGTCTTTCTCTGGTCTGCATCCCCTTAACAATTGTGTGTATTGAGCCGTACTGTATTGTACCCATTCTGCAATCGGTTAAATAAAGTTTTCATTTCATTAATTTTACAAACAGTAAACGGTTCGATTATTTACACAATAGGCATGAACTCTATATCTGAGCATAATGATTGGTCAGTTCATAGATATGTGACAGTACATGTAAATAACTGACAAAACATACAATATTACACCTCTACTGCTTTTTATTTTTAGGGGGGGATCATGAGGTTCACACTCACTCAAATGCTTCAATATATTATAGCGATAGATTTTCAATTTGAGAGGGAGACCTCGTCAGAAGGTTTTGCGATAGACTATGAGCCCTGCGCAATTTATTCATGAAAGAATACATTTATTCATAATCATTAGGACAAACATACTAATTGACAGTTTGGGACGTGTCGAAATGTGAAAAACATATTAGAATTGCCTGTAGCACTTTTATGCAAATAATACCATTCCTGTCACATTTCTCACATTTTCTTGTGTGTTTTTCCTTTCATCTTGTGTCTTTCTCATCATCCCCACCTTGGCTTTGCACACTTCAGCTGTCCTCCTCAAATCCCTCTGGGTTGTGTGTGGAGGGACTCTGCAGAACAAACACATTCACGAGGTGCAATGCTATGCAGATGATATGTAGATTTATACGCAGATGATGTATCCACATTTGAATGAGATTTTTTATATTTTTTCTTTCATTTACCTGTTTTCGTTTGTCTATCGCTTCTTTCACTTGCTCACATGCACACACACACACACACACACACACACACACACACACACACACACACACACACACACACACATACAGACACACAGAAACACACACACACACACACACACACACACACACACACACACACACACACACACACACACACACACACACACACACACACACACGCACACACACGTATACACCCTCCACTGTAAACACACAAACACACGTTCCCATGGTTGTTGTCATTGTCAGTTTGCATGAACCACATTTTGTTGTTTGAATATTTGCTTTTGATGGATGACTGTAAACAGACTTGAGAGGTGAGTGTGGAGCCAGTTTCTGCTGAAGTTTGTCCTACAGATGCAACCTGTCAATCTCCATGCTGTGAGTTGTGCTGACTGGCTGACTTGTTATAACAGTCGTGCTGACTGACTGACTTGTTATAAGAGTCGTGCTGACTGACTGACTGACTGACTGACTTGTTATAATAAGAGTCGTGCTGACTGACTGACTGACTTGTTATAATAAGAGTTGTGCTGACTGACTGACTGACTTGTTATAATAAGAGTTGTGCTGACTGACTGACTGACTTGTTATAAGAGTTGTGCTGACTGACTTGCTGACTTGTTATAAGAGTCGTGCTGACTGACTGACTTGTTATAATAAGAGTTGTGCTGACTGACTGACTGACTGACTTGTTATAAGAGTTGTGCTGACTGACTGACTGACTTGTTATAAGAGTTGTGCTGACTGACTTGCTGACTTGTTATAAGAGTTGTGCTGACTGACTTGCTGACTTGTTATAAGAGTTGTGCTGACTGACTGACTTGTTATAAGAGTCGTGCTGACTGACTGACTTGTTATAAGAGTCGTGCTGACTGACTGACTGACTTGTTATAAGAGTTGTGCTGACTGACTGACTGACTTGTTATAAGAGTTGTGCTGACTGACTGACTGACTTGTTATAAGAGTTGTGCTGACTGACTTGTTATAAGAGTCGTGCTGACTGACTGACTTGTTATAAGAGTCGTGCTGACTGACTGACTGACTTGTTATAAGAGTCGTGCTGTCTGACTGACTTGTTATAAGAGTCGTGCTGACTGACTGACTGACTTGTTATAAGAGTTGTGCTGACTGACTGACTTGTTATAAGAGTCGTGCTGACTGATTGACTTGTTATAAGAGTTGTGCTGACTGACTTGTTATAAGAGTCATGCTGACTGACTGACTTGTTAGAAGAGTCGTGCTGACTGACTGACTTGTTATAAGAGTCGTGCTGACTGACTGACTGACTTGTTATAAGAGTCGTGCTGACTGACTGACTTGTTATAAGAGTCGTGCTGACTGACTGACTGACTTGTTATAAGAGTTGTGCTGACTGACTGACTGACTTGTTATAAGAGTTGTGCTGACTGACTGACTTGTTATAAGAGTTGTGCTGACTGACTGACTTGTTATAAGAGTTGTGCTGACTGACTTGCTGACTTGTTATAAGAGTCGTGCTGACTGACTTGCTGACTTGTTATAAGAGTTGTGCTGACTGACTGACTTGTTATAAGAGTCGTGCTGACTGACTTGCTGACTTGTTATAAGAGTCGTGCTGACTGACTTGCTGACTTGTTATAAGAGTTGTGCTGACTGACTGACTTGTTATAAGAGTCGTGCTGACTGACTGATTGACTTGTTATAATAAGAGTTGTGCTGACTGACTGACTTGTTATATGAGTTGTGCTGACTGACTTGCTGACTTGTTATAAGAGTCGTGCTGACTGACTTGCTGACTTGTTATATGAGTCGTGCTGACTGACTGACTTGTTATAAGAGTTGTGCTGACTGACTGACTGACTTGTTATAAGAGTTGTGCTGACTGACTTGCTGACTTGTTATAAGAGTTGTGCTGACTGACTTGCTGACTTGTTATAAGAGTTGTGCTGACTGACTGACTTGTTATAAGAGTCGTGCTGACTGACTGACTTGTTATAAGAGTCGTGCTGACTGACTGACTGACTTGTTATAAGAGTTGTGCTGACTGACTGACTTGTTATAAGAGTTGTGCTGACTGACTGACTGACTTGTTATAAGAGTCGTGCTGACTGACTGACTTGTTATAAGAGTCGTGCTGACTGACTGACTGACTTGTTATAAGAGTTGTGCTGACTGACTGACTTGTTATACGAGTCGTGCTGACTGACTGACTTGTTATAAGAGTTGTGCTGACTGACTGACTTGTTATAAGAGTCGTGCTGACTGACTGACTTGTTATAAGAGTCGTGCTGACTGACTGACTGACTTGTTATAAGAGTCGTGCTGACTGACTGACTTGTTATAAGAGTCGTGCTGACTGACTGACTGACTTGTTATAAGAGTTGTGCTGACTGACTGACTGACTTGTTATAAGAGTTGTGCTGACTGACTGACTTGTTATAAGAGTTGTGCTGACTGACTTGTTATAAGAGTTGTGCTGACTGACTGACTTGTTATAAGAGTCGTGCTGACTGACTTGCTGACTTGTTATAAGAGTCGTGCTGACTGACTTGCTGACTTGTTATAAGAGTTGTGCTGACTGACTGACTTGTTATAAGAGTCGTGCTGACTGACTGACTGACTTGTTATAATAAGAGTTGTGCTGACTGACTGACTTGTTATAAGAGTTGTGCTGACTGACTTGCTGACTTGTTATAAGAGTTGTGCTGACTGACTTGCTGACTTGTTATACGAGTCGTGCTGACTGACTGACTTGTTATAAGAGTTGTGCTGACTGACTGACTTGTTATAATAAGAGTTGTGCTGACTGACTGACTGACTTGTTATAATAAGAGTTGTGCTGACTGACTGACTGACTTGTTATAAGAGTTGTGCTGACTGACTGACTGACTTGTTATAATAAGAGTTGTGCTGACTGACTGACTGACTTGTTATAATAAGAGTTGTGCTGACTGACTTGTTATAAGAGTTGTGCTGACTGACTGACTTGTTATAAGAGTTGTGCTGACTGACTGACTGACTTGTTATAAGAGTTGTGCTGACTGTCTTGCTGACTTGTTATAAGAGTTGTGCTGACTGACTGACTGACTTGTTATAAGAGTTGTGCTGACTGACTTGCTGACTTGTTATAAGAGTTGTGCTAACTGACTGACTGTTATAAGAGTTGTGCTGACTGACTTGTTATAAGAGTTGTGCTGACTGACTGACTGACTTGTTATAAGAGTCGTGCTGACTGACTGACTGACTTGTTATAAGAGTCGTGCTGACTGACTGACTGACTTGTTATAAGAGTCGTGCTGACTGACTGACTGACTTGTTATAAGAGTCATGCTGACTGGCGGCTGGAAATTGGTGTTGCTGTTGAAAGGAGCAGTAACACAGATGGCTGCCAGCCTGTCACTAACACATCTAACGTAATGGAGAGTGTTAGGATTGGGGGTGCTATGAGGGTGAGAACGCAGTTGCAGACCAGGAAGAGAGGAGGCAGAGACGGCAGGGTAACAGGGAAATATATAAAGGCTTTACTTGGACGAAATAATACAAAACGGAACATACAAAGGCTCAGCCGAGCTGGCTCTAAGACGAAACAACACTGAAGGACACGGGGAAACAAAGAGGAACGAAAACGGAAACATAAACTACTTACAACACTTAAGGACATGAAGCAAGGGAACACTGAGGTGAGTGAGGGTAACAAGGAGGGTACTGGAGACAATGATGCCACGAGGAAGTGAGGAACTAACAGGCATAAATACAGACACTGATTACAAAGAGCAACACCTGGCAGGGCCAGGCCAAAACACAGAATCTATCAACACCAAACTAGACAACAAAAAGCAATAACACACACAACACTAACCAGGGAAACCAATTCACACCAATTCAACAACAATACACACAGTGACATCCCATTAATCCCCACATACTGGCTCGTCTGGCCACAAGAGGGAGGTAGAGGACCACTGTCAGGAGGTAGGGGACCAGTGTCAGGAGGTAGGGGACCAGGTGGGTGACCATTGTCAGGAGGGAGGAAATGTTCACTGTCATTCTCATAACCGGCCCTGGGGACGTTACAGAAGAGCATTAACATTTCTGTGCTCAGTTGGCACACCAAGGGTTTGTCTGCCAGATTATATACCTCTCTGTCTGTCTGTCTGTCTGTCTGTCTGTCTGTCTGTCTGTCTGTCTGTCTGTCTGTCTGTCTGTCTGTCTGTCTGTCTGTCTGTCTGTCTGTCTGTCTGTCTGTCTGTCTGTCTGTCTGTCTGTCTGTCAGATTATATACCTCTCTGTCTGTCTGTCTGTCTGTCTGTCTGTCTGTCCGTCCGTCCGTCCGTCCGTCCGTCCGTCTGTCTGTCTGTCTGTCTGTCTGTCTGTCTGTCTGTCTGTCTGTCTGTCTGTCTGTCTGTCTGTCTGTCTGTCTGTCTGTCTGTCTCTCAGTCTTTTTAATTGTGATGTATCACTTGTTATAAGAGTCGTGCTTATATAGGGGCTTCTCTTCAGAAATACATTTTTTTATCTTTATTTAACCAGAACATTTGATCTTTAATTGAGATTAAAGATTCAGTACAAAGAAAATCTTGTTTTTCAATCTTGTTGCATTTTTTAACAGAAGGTATGTTGACATAAAATTTGCCAAAATGATATACTTTACTTACTTAGGCCTTTAAATTCCCAAAGGAACATAGGCCGTCGACGAAGCTCCTCCATCCATCTTGTGCCCTCCGCTCCAGATCAAAATGATATAACTGTTGTGGAAATGATGACTAAAGCCCTGGATATCAACAAAATCAAGCCATTTCAGATATCCAATCTACTTCCTTTTAATATTGCATAATATACAGAGGTTACCCCGATTGTAATCAGTCAGTCTGAAAGTTGACAGTAGTTTAGGATATCAGCTAGCTAGTCCACAACCAGTAACAAAACATTTGTTGTCTATGAGGAGCCACTTACATTTACATTTCCAGTTTCATGAAAATGTAAAGTTTGGCTTGATGGTGGCGCTAGAGGAAAGGTCACGGGGTCTCCAAAATCAATAGGCTTCTTCCTCTAGGGGTCATGAATATGCACAGCAAATTTGAAAGATTCAAATGAAAGGTATTGAAGATAACACTAACTAAAGGAAAATAATTCTTTATTCTGTATAATGACGTCAGATAACTTAATATCGTAAAAGTCAGAGTTGAGAGACCAACTCTGAGTTTCCTACTTGGGATTCCGACTTTGAGAGCCTTTCTGTTGCATTTTTCATAGTAGGAGGTCTTGTTTTTCCTGGTTCCCACTTCAATGGAACGTGCCATAATGAAGAGATTTCCTCTCTTCAGCCAGAGGAGGAGTGGATACGAGTCTTGGCCTTCACATCACAGGAGTGGATCAGTCTCTACTCCTGTCTGGTTGTGTGTCCATAGTACCTTCTACTGAGGCCCCGTCCACACGAACGCTGGTTTTAATGTAACCGTGATTGTATGTGCGCAGTTGCACTGTTCGGCCACACACAACCGGGGATTTGCTACACTGCAACCGCGGTCTTTGAAACCGGTGGCCAGGGTGGAGTTGTGCGGTTTTGCAGTTGCGTGTGGGCATAGCAACCGAGGTTATTCCCAGTGTTTACAGCAGAGCTGTCGCAATTATTCCCCATGTTCACGGCAGACCGCAGGGTAGAGAGATTATAGCAGAGCCAACTACACCAGTGTTTACAGCAGTCCCAAGTAGCGTTATATGAAAATGATTGTAACAAACTTTTGTTCGAAACGTATCGTCTGTGTTGAAGAGTGTTGTGATCGACTGATGTCTTGTCGCATTCCTGACCTGACGCTGAGAGTAAACATGTAGCTGCAGCTAAACTAAACTCATGTGTTGTCAAGTTATTGTTATAAGGAACCCAGTCCAGACTGCATCCCCTTAACAATTGTTTGTATTGAGCCGTATTGTATTGTACCCATTCTGCAATGTGTTAAATAACGTTTACATCCATTTCATATCGGTAACGTTACCACAATACGTTAGCATTTAAGCTATATACTATACATGGATATAGCCATTCACATTAGCATGTAGCTAACAACACCGGCGGTCTTTTGTGAGACTAAACTATCCGCTCTTGGTGGTAAATTGTGTTGCTGATGGTTTTGTTTCATCAACAAAATGAGAGGCAGAACACAGTGAATGTATCCGTTTGTTTATTGCAGTTTCTTTCTTTGCTGAAAATAATATGTTCCGTTGGCAAAATGATCCAGTCCAGCTGTGCTTCTAAACAGGAAGTTTACTTCTTCTTCTTCAGTTAATTAATGGCAGATCGCGACCCAACAGGAAGTTTAGTGAGCGTACAGCCTTTTCTGATTGGTTGAAATGGCCTTCATGTCTGAACAACATCGCCGCCTACTGCTTTGGCATTGTATTACATTGTACTAAATGTATCGGTTGCTGGGATCCCAGCTCTGCCGTGAGTACGCAGTTATACACGGTTGTCCACCTGTGTTCACCGTGTGGACGGAGTTTTATTTTTTCAAACTTCGGTCATATTAAATCCAAACGCTCGTGTGGACAGGGCCTGAGATGACTCTCTCTCTCTCTCTCTCTCTCTCTCTCTCTCTCTCTCTCTCTCTCTCTCTCTCTCTCTCTCTCTCTCTCTCTCTCTCTCTCTCTCTCTCTCTCTCTCTCTCTCTCTCTAATGAACAAACCTCTTGTCTGGAAAGAGAACGTGTAGCCTGCCTCTCAGCAGAGCAGATACTCAGGCAGCTCCAGAGGACAGGTGAGAAACCTGACCTGGCCTAATGCTGCCATCTAGTGGTAGGATAGAGGAGGCACTGCTGGGTCTAGTTTCTAGTTTCAAGTAAATTTGTTCACACCCCTCTCCCTTTACAGGCACTATCACTGTTCCAATGTTTGATTGATTGATTGAAACTTTATTAACAGATTGCAGAATGGGTACAATACAGTACGGCTCAATACACACAATTGTTAAGGGGATGCAGACCAGAGAAAGACTTTCGTCTTGTTTACATCAGGGTCCCCCATTTTCAATTCATCATGACATTTATGACATACACAACATACAGATATACAGTACTGTTACATTCATACATTTATGACATACAAGATATACAAATATATAGTACTATTTAAGATACAGAGATCCTAAAAGAAAATATATACATTCGAGGGGGAAGAAACTGTACATTGGACATTTATCGGGGCCAGTTTCTGGTGTGAACAAAGGCCAAGCTTAGCAGTCAACTCAATTCTGTCAAGATATGTCAAGAATAGAATAGAATATAACTGTTTCATCAGGACCACAGTAACAAGTGACTTGATAGAAGACATGACAGAAGACAGAATACATGATAGAAGACATGATAGAAGACATCATGTCTTCTATCTTCTATCTGTATTCTGTACTTCTGTATGACAACTATTAAAGAAACTTGAAACATGACAGAAGACATGACAGAAGACAGAATACATGATAGAAGATAGAAGACATGATAGAAGACATGATAGAAGATAGAAGACATGATAGAAGATAGAAGACATGATAGAAGATAGAAGACATGATAGAAGACATGATAGAAGATAGAAGACATGATAGAAGATAGAAGACATGATAGAAGACATGATAGAAGATAGAAGACATGATAGAAGACAGAATACATGATAGAAGACATGATAGAAGACAGAATACATGATAGAAGACATGATACATGATAGAAGACATGATAGAAGACATGATACATGATAGAAGACATGATAGAAGACATGACAGAAGACATGACAGAAGACAGAATACATGATAGAAGATAGAAGTGTCGTGGGTGGGGGTATGTGTGTGTCTGTATGGGGCTGTGGATGTACCTGCGGGATCCCAATAGGAGGACATGCCCCGGGATGGTCTGGAGGAGGACCTAAATGCTTACCTGGCTGGTGTAACAGGCAGGCATGCGTTGTTCATGGGACGGGGTAGCACGGTGTGGTACCTCACTGAGTATTAAAGATTTGAGCAGAAGCGCGTGCACGCACATGCACGCGCTCGCGAGAACGCGCTGCTCGACTCGGCTCGTTGTGTTTACCTGCCTCCCGGGCCCCGGCGCTACCTCGCATTATCATAACAATAGCCGCTATAGGCTGGTGTCTTCAACACGTCTGGACTCTTTGTGATGTAAATATGGAACGTCCCAAGTTGCCGCTGCCCACAGAGTGCACCGCCGTCCAAAGGTGAACGACGGCGAACGAAGGGCCAAATCAAAACAGCCGTCAATTCCGAATTGACAACTGTTTTGATTCAACCCCCCACCCACCACCACTCACCCCCGGACAACAACACACTCTGCAAACAGCAGCAACCCGGGACATTCCATATCTACATCACAAACTTTGGGACTGAGTAGATAATTAATTAATCTTCTCTTTATTTTTATTATTTATATTAAAACTGAATCAAACCATAAACAAGGTTGCCTGTTGGGATGTTAGATCCTAATGTGAAAAACTGATTTTATATGTCTGCACTTTATGTGCTCATTTTATGCCTGTCTTAATTCTGTTGTGAAGCACTTTGAGCTGCAGTTTCTGTATGAAAGGCTATACAAACAAAGTGTATTATTGTGCGCGAGGGAACATATGCGCATGCGCGCGGGGCCGCGCGTGCGTGTGCGCGCGCGCGTGCGCGCGGCGTCATTATCCTGCGTGGCGGCTCAGTCCATAATAACAACGCAACACTGGTAACAGGCAAGTGTATATCTACCTATGATGGGTATTCGAATCGGCGTCACTGTACTGCACCATGCTGTCCCTTCTTTCTTGTCTAGACGGAGTCCAGGAAGTCCCGGTGGGAGAGTGGGGAGCCGTCCTAGGAGGATGGTGATTTTGTGCAGAGGACAGCGACAGCAGGCGAGTGCAGGACCACCAGGGGGGGGTAGCCTAATTACCGTTATGCAGTCTACACATGTGTTCCCTCTTTCTTACGCAGCTGGGGGTGTCGTTGGAGGGAGCAAGAGGTGGATTGGCTGGCTGACGTGGAGAGGCGGTGCCCGGAAGTACGGGCGCTGTTGAAAGGAGGATCAATGGTGGACAGTAGTAGAACGGGAGTCGAGAGGACGACACCAGAGGAGGCTTTTCTCCAGTGGAACATTTTCTTGTTGCAGACGACGGTGTTCACCCTGCTGTGGAACGGGTGGAGCTTCAGACAGGAGAGACATTGTTGCAACACTGCACGCCGTGAGTACATGGATACAAGATATCAGAATACGCGCCTGACAAGCGAACTGTTTCTCGAGCGGTCAATGGAGGAATAGAAGAACAATGACTGCATTGGAATTGTGAATGATGTTAACGGTGTGGAGCTATGGATTATCAGAACGGCATGCAGTAAGCCAGTAAACTGTAGAAGATTGGAGCACAGTATTTTGGACGCTCAACCCTCTGTGAAACTGCCTCTCTTTTTTATCGTGTGGAGAATATACATAATTGTGCATTGTGACTAACCCGCGAACGGGGGGACTTTGCTGTTACTGACTTTGTTCTCCATTTCAGGCGGGAGGACATTATTATATGCCCTCGCTTGGAGTACACTAAACACCCCATTACGGACAAAGCGGTTTTAGCCCGAAGGCGTGAGGGGCTGCGGGAGCGGAAGGGGGAGGCGTCCTTCCGGCCCTCACCTTCGGGCCCCGGTCATCATTAACCTTTTTGTATTGTTTGTAACTCAGCGCTTCCACTGCCCCAAACCTAGGTTAGGATATGAGAGGAGTATTCTAGGCCTGGTCACAACCCCTAGCGGTGAGCAGCACCCACTATCCTATCCCAGCCCCCTTAATTTACCGTGTGACACTCAGTGTGTATTGACATAACATGTGTTCTCTATAATCATTTGCCGTGACTCCCCGAGAGATGGTGTGATATATATATATCTATTTTATGCTATTTTCAGTGAACTGTGTTTTCAGGTGTAGTGTGATTTTAGACTAGTTGTGTGATAGTCATCGACCCGTGTGCAGTGTGAGCACTCTTATCCACGTGTGTAGTGCCTTAGGGGCGGGGATAGGTAGCGTGGGTGGGAGTAACAGCCTGGGGTGGGCCGTCAGGGCATTGAGCGCTTCCTCCTTTTTAACTACCCTAGGCCTAGGAGGCGTGGGTCTTTTAGCAACATGTTAGCTAGTAATTATTTATGTAAAGTATAAACCTTATGTGTTAGATATCTATTTCTCCTATAATAAAATCTTTTCTATTGGTTTCTCAAAGCATTCTCCTGTGTCTGTTTGTGGTCTTGGGGAAATTCGTTGTGGTAGGTCGGCTGAGCCCTTTGGGAAGTGTATCCGTGCACTTGCACACTTTAACCTTAGACCTGAATGCTTCCCGTGGGGGTCTGGTGACATATTTTGGCGTAGTCGGTAGGATTTCCCCATAGTCCACAGCAAACATGGTCGATGAGAATGTTAGAGAAACTGGGACGCAAGCAATCATGATGCCCTGGTACTTGGGGTCGGATTGGGTTCCTAAATTTAGTGGAGAACAGGGGACCACTAAATATAGTCAGTGGCTAACCCAGGTGGAGGCCTTTTTGCGAGCGCAAACTTTACCCCCCCCCCACAGGGAATAGATTTCCTGTTTAGCGTCCTTGATGGCCCTGCACATAGAGAAGCCATGCTCCTCTCCGCCACTATTAAATCTTCCCCCCAGGAAGTAATCAAGGCGTTAACCGTGAAGTACGGGGACCATAGGTCTTCTGATACCCTTCAGGAAGTTTTTTTTAATTGTAGACAGGCTGAGAAGGAAGGGATAGAGAAATTCACCCTGCGCCTTAGAGAGTGCCTTTACACTTGGAGAGTTAGTGACCCCGATAGTGCAGGGGAGGAAAATAAGAGACTGAGGGCGCAGTTTACTAAAGGCCTGCGGGAAGGCCCTATCAAGCGCGAGCTCCTACGCCACCTGAGACGGAACCCAGAGACAACCTTTGAGGAGGTTCGGCAGGAGGCGAACTCCATTGAGCGGGAGGAACGAGCTTCCACTGAGGTGGTGGCGGCTTGCCAGACCCGAGCTGCCCCAGCTATCCCACCTCCCAGCGTGGAAACAGTACCCCAGAGCGGCCTACAACAGCTGAGAGACTCTCTGCGTGTGGAGCTACAGAAAGCTACGTGACCAGGTAGCACTGCTGGGGAGCACCCTCGCAGAGGAAATACGGAGCCAGATGCGGGGTTCTGGAAATAGACCCGAGCCAGCACAGAGGTGGGAACAGCCAGGCCCTTCAGCTAGACCTTCTGCCAGGCCACGCCGGCGCCTTGACAACCGGGAGCCACGAGACTACCAGTGGGATGAGCAGGGTCGGCCCATCTGCAGGAACTGCGGGGAGGCAGGACATATCGAGAGGTACTGCACGCATAGGACTGCGCTTCCCCCAGATTTTCAGCAGTCCCGGTCACTACAGGGCAAGTGACCGATTCAGGAGGTACGATGGAGGCCCTGCAGAGACCAATCGTGGTGGGGCGCTGTCCCGAGGTAGAGGTCCTGATTCGGGGCAAGAAGATACCCTGTGTGCTGGACACGGGTTCACAGGTGACTATGTTTGGCAAATCATTCTTTCAGCGCCATTTCGGGGGCGAAGGGTTCCAGGGGCCCGGAGGACTACCATGGCTGACCCTGCGAGCTGCCAATGGACTACAGATTCCGTTTGTGGGCTACGTGGTTCTGGACTTTACCATCGGTGGCATTGAGGTACTGGGTCGGGGAGTGGTGATTGTAAATGATGACTGTATTAGTACGGAGTATGGGCTGTTAGGCATGAACGTTATATCAGAATGTTGGGAGGGCATATTTCAGGGGGGACACCCGGGGCGGGAAGCTTTCACATCCACTGTTCCTCCAACGGCCCGGAGGGTGTGGGAAAAGGCGGCAGGCCTCTGTCCTGGTGCCCCCCGAGTCGGAGATCGTGGTCTGAGCAGAGGTTAGTCCAAGGATGAGTCGCCTAGACTGCCCGGTGTTGGTGGAAGACCACACTGACCTGGTGGTAGGAGAGCGTGGCTAGCGAGTGGCTCGGTCCATCAGCTGGGTACGGGGGGTAAGGTGCCACTGCGTATTTGTAACCCCCACCTCTCCTCTGTGCTAATCCCCCAGTGGTGCTCCCTGGCCACTGTGTCACTGGTCCCCCTGCAGGATATCCATGGGACCAACCAGCTGATTCTGAGAGACACCGGCCCTGGGGTGGTAGAAGTGGACGTGCGTCGAGCAGCTGAACCCCCCCTTGGCAACCACCCGGCCCTAGATTTGAGCGGGGAGGGACTGACAGGGGACCAAGAAGCTAAGCTCGCGGCCCTGCTGCACCGATAGACCCATGTATTCGCGGCACACGAGGAGGACTTCGGACGTACCAAGGTGATTCAACATAATATCCCCACTGGAACCGCACCACCGATTCGGGAGAGGTACCGTCCGATTCCACCCAAGCTGTACGCGGAGCTGAGAACGCTGTTGCAGGGGATGGTCGACAGCAAGGTGGTGTGCGAGAGCTCCAGTCCATGGGCGGCCCCAGTGGTGTTGGTCCACAAGAAGGATGGATCCTTGCGCTTCTGCGTAGACTACCGGAAGCTGAACGCTGTGACCCACAAGGATGCATACCCGCTGCCCCGGAGAGAGGAGTCATTGACCAATCTGACCCAGGCAACCTGGTACAGTACCCTGGATCTGGCCAGTGGGTATTGGCAAGTGGAAGTGGCGCCGGAGGACCAGGAGAAGACAGCCTTCGCCACACCACTGGCGTTGTACCAGTTTGAGCGGATGCCCTTTGGTCTGTGTAATGCCCCCGCCATTTTCCAACGATTGATGCAGCGTTGCCTGGGTGGTCAGGTGAATGAACATCTCCTAATATACCTGGACGACGTGATCGTCTATTCCCCAGACTTTCAGAGCCACCTGGATCATCTAGAGATGGTGTTCCATCGGCTTCAGGAGCATGGTCTCAAACTCCAGCCGGGGAAGTGCAGGTTGTTCCACCGGGAGGTGAGGTACCTAGGACATATAGTCAGCGGCCAACGGGTGGCGACTGACCCAGAGAAGACTCAGGCCGTCCGCAGCTGGCCTGTGCCCACCACGGCCAAACAGGTGAAGTCATTCTTGGGATTCGTGGGGTATTATAGGCGGTTCGTCCCTGGCTTTGCCCGGATCGCCGCCCCTCTGACCCGACTGCTCCAGGGCACTGCTGGACGACCGTCTGCGCCAGTGACCTGGGCGCTGCCCTGTCAGCAGGCCTTTGAGGAGCTGAAGAGGAACCTGTTGGAGGCCCCCATCTTGGCCTTCGCTGATTACGGCCAGCCGTTCAGGCTCTACACGGATGCCAGCTTGGAGGGACTGGGGGCAGTCCTGTCCCAGGTCCAGGGGGGCCAAGAGCGGGTCATTGCCTACGCCAGCCTTGGCCTTTCCCAGACGGAGCGCAACGACCAGAATTACAGCTCCTTCAAGTTGGAACTGCTGGCTTTGAAGTGGGCAGTAACCGAAAAATTCAAAGATTACCTCTGGGGGGCCCAGTTCACTATCTTCACGGACAACAATCCGCTGGTGCACCTGGAAACAGCCCGGCTGGGGGCACACGAGCAGCGATGGGCGGCCCAGCTCCCTCTGCTGTGCGCGATCTGAACTAAATACAGACATCTATAACCTCTCTTACTGGTAGTCACATTATTGTTCGACGAAGGGTTTGTAAAATCCACAATGGTACTCTCGTTCCTCCGTCAGCCGTCTCTCAGAGCGGGGCCCGGTTTTGACGAGTGAAAACAGCGCCTCATTTAACCCATTCATCAACCAAAAATGTCACTTATCCCCAGACTTTCAATTGTTTTCCCTGAACAATTCCCTATTTATAGCTCCATAGTTGCTTATAAACTCTTCACCTTTCACCTCACTTCTGTACCATTCACTCCGATTGCGCCCCTTTTCTTCATTACATTAGTGCCGATTCTACCTAGAATAGTCTTATCTTATACCGTCCTTACTGACCAGTCATCATTTTGTTTAATAGAGGGCTTGTAATTCATCATACTGTTATGACCCTCTCCCCACCCCACGGGACGTACTCAAAAGCGCGGGCCCGATCGTCGTGGAGCGAGCAGAGTTTTGCCATCCCAGCACCCTTTCTTCCTTAAACAACACAATTTTAATCAATCAATTTGACCAATCTCTGATCGGTGTCCCTGACCCACATGCTAGCTGCCCTGTTCCACGCAGAACGACTAGCAAATGCAGATTCACATCATCCCATTGCACTAATCCTAGGTAACCTAAACGAACACCATCAATTCCCTAACCTATTAAGTGCTGCGTTGGTGTGGCCGAGACCAGAGACCGGCTGTGAATTCTGGTCTCTGGCGTCTAAAGATACCAACATATTTTCGGTCCAGCACAGCATTCACTCCTACCTATAGCAAACCCCAATTTGAGACCGCTCGACCTCCACCAATTTAAACGCACCATCCTTACTTACCTACAAACCCGCTGTCCTTGGCTGATGATGAGGTGAAGGATCAATCAGTCGTAGAGGCGTCGATGAGGGCGAGAATCTCTCGGTCCCTTTTAGAAGTAGCTTTCGTCGTCCTCAACCGGCTTTGGCCTAATACACCACGGGTCACGGACCATTTGAAGTGTCTTTCATTCATTTATCTAGTCTCTGTGATCGTATAGTCTTTACCCTTCTCTCTGCATTGTTTGCATTTCAGATGTTCGGTTCTATGAAGGAAGCGCAGACGAGGTGGTCTGAATCAAACAACTGGGGTGTTTATTCCATTCTTAATAAAACACATCTATGAATCAAACAAGTACAGGGTCTTCATTGTATATCTAATCGTCTCTTTGGTGGAGCATTCGGTCCATGATCGGATCAGCTGCGGCCGATCAGAGCGTTCCCCGGTGTGGTCCTGATTGTCTCGGCAACCCGAGGCCTCTCTTGGTTTGTTGCTGGTTGCCAAGGCAACCTTGGTTGTCCCGTTCTCAGCGCTCAGGGCAGGGAGCGCTTGATTTCGTCTCGGCGGAGTCTGGATCCCCTGCTGTAAGGCGATCTTCTATCATCGTCTGTGTCCGTGGCTCTGTGCGTGTCCGGCTCGGCTCTCGAGTCTCCGGTTCTCAGCGCTCGAGTCTTCAGCGCTCCAGTCTCCTTCTGTCAGCTTCCCTGCAGTTTAAATGAGAGAGAGAAACCCTTTTCCCTGCCTGTCAGGTGACATCACCCCAGAGATCGGGCTTTCCCATTGGCCAAATTCCTTCTAGCAGGAATTCCTTTTGTGAGTGACACGTCATCTGGGTCTTGCGACACGGAGGTTACAGTCTATAATGGGGAGAATCCTACTGTCTACAGCCTATTCTAGTGGTCCTATTACCTTATTTGGGAAATCCTTACAGTTCTTCTCTCCGTGCACAGATAATAGCATACGTCCTTCAACAGAAATAGTATACTGGTTTCTTGATTAACCAATAAGGAGTCCTGTGTCATGGTTCTTTTATCCTTATTATTTAAGAGTTATTCTTTATTGTGACTACCGTTTCCTAATAGTTTTAAGTTATGCCCACATTGTAACTCATGTAATTGCCTTATTAAATGTGTCCATCCTACTGATGGTTTGTCTATTCTCTTAGTAATAACCTTTTCTTTAACCTTATTTTAGCTTAAACCTTAATTTACTACCTATGTCTTATTATTTGGTTCACTTGTTGTCAACTTTTCATGCTTGCTAAACCTATTATCTAATGTGATTTTGTATGACAGTTTACTTTTAACATAATGGTCTTTGCTTTACTTTTAGTACATATGTGTTGCAATGTTTTCTAAGGCCATCTAACTAATCTCTCTGACAAAGCCATCAGTTTTACCTATTTCCTCAAGGTCTAAAAACCCTCCAGTCTATCTGTTCTAGTTAATGTGTGACTGGTGGCATTCTGCTTAAATTCAAATAGCCTTGAGCCTGTTAATGTATGTCCTAAAGTCAGTCAAATCGGATGTGTAAGGGGAGATTCCAAATGGTCTGGTGTTCGATTTATTATTTTACAAGGCCATTTGGTTCACTGACCAAGCGTTACTGCAGCCCAAACCTGCTGTGCTCCCTGACCTAGGTGGCCTTCCTTGGAGCTATTTTTACAGGGGATGGAATGACTTTGATTCCTTCTGTAATCCAACTTACCAAGTATTTTCGTCCTGCACCTGTACATTTCCATTGATATTTTACATGTTTTATCTAGATAATATACGACAATATCATTTATAGTATTGCTATCTGTCCATTCTCATTGTCACTTGAGTGCATAAACCGTGCCTTCATAATGGCTTAAAGAAAATAAAAATCCATCGGTTGGTTGTCATTTTATAGCGTCGTGAATATAAGGTATATTGCGCTTTTCGTCTAGGCTTTTCTGCAGGAGGCTGCAAAAAAGGCTAAACGTTGGCGCCGTTATATCAAACGCCATTTCTGCTGTATATATATGAATGAAATAAATCAAACTGCGTAGCATCCGGACTATTACAGAGCATCTATGGATGAAATGGGGGCGGCGGGGAACGCCGATCAGTATTATTGATTAGCAATAGAGTGTGCGTTCCGGTAGCCAATGTCCGTAGTCTATCACGTTAGGTTATAAAACAATGTCCAATCCAGCTGTAATTTGGGGTAATATTATCCTACCGTCAGGCCATGTGATCGTCGGCAGCATTTCCTCACCAGTCATCGGATTCTGGTAGATCGATATGCACATTGGCTAATCATAAATCCCATTATTCCACGCTGAAAAAAACTTTCGGCAAGCTGATCTAAGATGGCAGGGCTTCGTTTGGAATCAACGCTCTATGATCCGCCCACAGGACTGTAAAAGCATTTTTTTTTTAAATCCCATCAATGATACCGCAGTGGAGCGATGGCGCCCCTAAGCAGATTTGGCCGGTACTGCATGTTTCGAAAATCAATTATGTGGAAAGATCCTGCTAGTGGATCGGGTACCTAATAAGCGTTATAAATATGGAATAAAACAATAACAACTCGTCACGAGTATACTCGTGGCTCTGGACCACAACTCATGGAATCGAAACACGTATTTACTCGTGAACGGACGCCATAGTGTTAAAATTATCCGTTTAAAAGCCAGTGCTACAATATTATTTACAATCTTTGCTTGAGCAGTGTCCATTTTTACACCCAATATACAAGTTATAGGTCAAGGATTAATGTCAATTTGGAGAGTAACTGACAGGTCCTCAGCTATGTCCAACCAAAATGTCCTAACAAGCGGGCAGTGCCACAGCAAGTGCATGAGCGTACTCTCTACTCCACACCCATGCCAGCACAATTTGGGTAGGGTGTGATTCATTTTATTCAATGTACAGGGTGTTATATAGTCCCTGTTTAGTATCTTTAATTGTATAATTTTATATCTAACACATTTTGATATTTTAGTACTATTCCTAAGTGCTGCTTCCCATTGTGTTTCAGATATGGGTATACCCATGTCTCGCTCCCATTGGACTTTAGTTTGGGTATTGGTATCAGGGGTGGTTGAACATGATAGTTTATACATTGCAGAGACAATGCCTTTCCTGCCTGTAATTCATTCGGGACGGGCCACGTGGCAAGGTTGTTTTGGCTTTTATTCCATTTTAATAACCTATTCAAGATCGCCGAGCTGCACTGCAGATGTACCCTACTCTTTGAATTCGAAAAAGTGCATTACCGGCCAGATCCTCTTAGGGGCGCTGTATCGATAATGCAGTGTTCCCTGTGGCAGAAGTTGTATTTTTTTTTCTGGATTTCCAATGTAGTTTTCTACTCACCTGAAGCGATCGCTATTGCCTGTTGCACGGAATACGTTTTGGATAGCGGATTTCACGATGCAGTAAAGGAATTTATCATCAGCCAATGGACATATCGATCTACCAGATGGCGATCGATAACTGGGAAATGGTGTGGGGGATCCAACCGGCTCATGGTAAGCTCTTTTTCACATAAATTACATGCTGATCAGAGCTTGTTATGATACTCAACCAGCCGATCAGCGTATGTAGCTACTGAGACGAACACGGTTATTGGTAATCAATAATCAGAAACGACGTCCCCCGCCCCCCCCCCTCCATGCATTCATGCTTGAGGATCGTACCGATCATATGGAGTTTGAGTTTTAACTGTAGCTTCTGTATAACCGAAATGCCATTGGATATAACGTTAGTAGCTATTAGCCCTTTATCCAGCCTTCCAGGAAATATACTAGACCAAATCCCGTATAACGCTTATATTCACGGCGCTATAAAATGAGAACGTATTGATGAAAAAATTATTTCTTTAAGCCATTTTGAAGGGACGGTTTATGGACTCAATTGACAATATAGATTTAGCTCTACAAACAGCCCCACGGAGTCTGTATATGCTGGCCGTCTACAGTGATTTTAGACACATCCAAATGGCCGCCAATGTGTATTAATGTCTCTTCCAAGACTCTGTTTGTTCCTATAGCTATGCCTTTAGACAACAATGATTTAATAACTGATTGTATTTGTAAATAAGATACAAATTGTTATGGTTTGTAACCGACCTCAAACGCAACGGCACAGACAGGAAGTTCAGAGTTAGCCAAAAGCTAGGGCGTATTTATTTACAGAGTCACAAGATGGATGAGGTACAGTAATCAAACAAACGGGGATCTGGCATGTGACGATGTAGCGGCTCTGCAGATACTCCCAGTAGATAGTGGTGAGGAATTGGCATGTGACGTTGTAGCGGCTCTGCAGATACTCCCAGCTTTCACTCACGGTGGAAAACGGAGAGAGAGAGAAATCAGAAACAGCCCAACGAACACACAGAGGCAGAGAGGTGACTGAGTCCAGTATTAATCCCAAGTGACTTGATCTTCGGTGTACCACACACAAGTTAGCTGAGTCCAGTGAAAAACAACACAGTATTCTTCAGTGTTATTCTAACACACAAATTAGCTGAGTCCAGTGCGAAACAAAACGGAATTCTTCAGTGTTATCCTAACACACAAATTAGCTGAGTCCAGTACAAACAAAAACGGTATTTCTTCAGTGTTCACCAAACACACAAAAAACTGATAATCCAAAAAGACTGTTTCCAAAAACTCACCAGAGCGCAACACGTAAAGCGGGCAGATAACGAGGCGCAGCTCCAAACGGGGAACCAGGTTCTCCACAGCGGTTCTCCACAAAAAGGTCCTGGAGAGAAAGAAGACAGGAACAGCGACGGGGAAAGGCAGGTATATGCAGTTGTATTCCAGAACGACCCAACATCGATAGCAAGGAGGTCTGTGTATATAAAGCCTTCAGGGGCGCTAATTACAAACTGTGACAGCTGCGGGATGAGATTGATACTTGCTCCAAAAGCGTGTGGCGGGGAATGCACCAATCAACACGGCACCTTAAAGGAACGGAGCGCGTGGCGGGGAATGCATCAATCAACATAGTACCTTAAAGGAACAGAGCGTGTGGCGGGGAGCGGACCAAACCTCACAGTACCCCCCCCTCCACGGGAGCCACCCGGCAACCAGCCTGACCCGGCTCGCCCGGATGGGCACGATGGAAGTCGCTGATCAGGCCGGGATCCACGATGAGCTGGCGGGAGACCCAGCTCCGTTCTTCCGGACCGTACCCCTCCCAGTCCACCAGGTACTGGAACCCCCGACCCCGCTGTCGAACACCCATCAACCGGCGGACCTGCCACTGGGGGTGACCGTCCACCATCACGGGAGGAGGTGGTTCCGGAGCAGGAGGCATCAGGGGACTGAGAGAGACAGGCTTAACCCGGGACACATGGAAAACGGGGTGAATGTGCATGGACGCAGGAAGCTTAAGACTCACCGCCGCCGGACTGAGTACCTTCAGAACCTCAAAAGGACCGACGAACCGGGGGTTAAGCTTCTTGGCCGAGGACCGAAGTGGAAGGTCCCTTGTGGAAAGCCACACCCTCTGCCCAGGGTGGTACGTCGGCGCAGGAACCCGGCGCCGGTCAGCCCCACGACTGGCGCGCTCCGATGACCGGAGCAGCGCAGTCCTGGTGATCTCCCAGACCCGACGGCACCGGTCGAGGTGGTCCTGTACGGAGGGAACTGCCACCTCCGACTCCTGTGCAGGGAAAAGAGGGGGTTGGTAGCCCAGGGATACCTCAAAGGGTGAGAGGCCGGTGGCGGAACTGACCATGGAGTTGATGGAGTCCTCGACCCTGGGAAGGAAACGGCTCCAAGAAGCGGGTTTCTCGGCAGCCACACACCGAAGAGCAGACTCCACACTCTGGTTCAAAGCCCGCCATACCTGGGAAGTGAACTGGGGCCCCCGGTCCGAGACGACGTCCTGGGGAAAACCATGGAGGCGAAACACGTGGCGTGTCAGGAGGTCCGCCGTCTCGGCCGCCGAGGGAAGCTTGGGAAGGGCCACGAGGTGAACCCCCTTGCTGAACCGATCCACCACGGTCAGTAGGCACGTGTTCCCCTGGGAAGAAGGAAGACCCGTGACGAAGTCCAGCGCCACATGTGACCAAGGACGGCTCGGAATGGGAAGCGGCTGCAATAGCCCGGAGGGTGCCTGGTGGTAGGCCTTGCTGCGGGCGCAGACTGTGCAGGCCAGTACGAACTCCTTGACGTCGTTCCTCATGGTGGGCCACCAGAATCGACGATCCAGGAAGGAGAACGTGCGATGAACGCCCGGGTGGCAGGCGAACCGGCTGGTATGGCCCCACTGGAGGACCCGGGACCGGACTGAGTCGGGGACGAAGAGACGATGAACCGGTACATTGCCTGGAGCGCGATGGAAGCGTAGGGCACGCCTTACCACCCCCTCGATGCCCAAGGTGACTACTCCTACCACCCTGGCCTCTGGAAGGATGGGAGTCGGGTCCTCAGTGGTTGGAGCCCCCTTGGAGTGTAACTGGGACAGGGAGTCGGCCTTCGTGTTGCGGGAACCAGGGCGAAACGTCAGCGAGAAGTCAAACCGACTGAGGAAGCTGGCCCATCTTGCCTGCCGGCCATTGAGGTGCTTGGAAGCACGGATGTACGTCAGGTTCTTGTGGTCCGTCCAAATGGTAAATGGCTCCTCGGCCCCCTCTAGCCAATGACGCCACTCCTCCAAGGCAGCCACAACCGCCAGCAGCTCCCGATTGCCGATGTCATAGTTCCTCTCGGCAGGGAGGAAACGACGCGAGTAGAAGGCGCACGGATGTACCTTCTGGTCTGTTGCCGACCGCTGGGATAAGATAGCTCCCAGTCCAGTATCCGAGGCGTCCACCTCTACGATGAACTGTCTCTTGGGGTCTGGATGGAGCAAGATCGGGGCGGAAGTGAACCTCTTCTTGAGGGAGCGGAACGCAGCACACGCCGCTGGGGACCAGTCGAACGGCAGGGCGGGAGAGGTCAGCCTGGTAAGCGGTTCCGTCACTTGACTGTAGTTCCGGATGAATCTTCGGTAGAAGTTGGCGAACCCGAGGAAGCTCTGTAACTCCTTCCGAGAGGTGGGTTCCGGCCACTCCTCCACGGCCCGGATCTTGCTCGGGTCAGCTCGGGTCAAGCCTCTCTCCACGATGAAGCCCAGGTAATCGACGGAGTCGGAGTGGAATCGGCACTTCTCTGCCTTGACGAAGAGCCGATTGTGGAGGAGGCGCTCCAGCACACGGCGGACATGCTGGATGTGTTCCTCGAGGGTCTTGGAGAAGATGAGGATGTCGTCTAGGTATACTACCACAAACTCCTCCAGCATGTCACGAAGGACGTCGTTCATGAGCGCCTGGAATACCGCCGGAGCGTTGGTGAGGCCGAACGGCATTACCAGGTACTCGTAGTGGCCCGTGGGAGTCTTGAAGGCGGTCTTCCACTCATCGCCCTCTCGGATACGGACTAGATGGTAGGCACTCCGGAGGTCCAGCTTGGTAAAGACGGTAGCCTGGGTGAGAGGCTCGAAGGTGGAGTTCATGAGAGGAAGAGGGTACTTGTTCTTAATGGTGATCTCGTTGAGCTGGCGATAGTCGATGCAGGGTTGAAGGTCTCCGTCCTTCTTCCCAACAAAGAAGAAACCGGCCACCACAGGAGAGGAGGAAGGCCGAATGAGTCCTGCTTCCAAGGACTCAGAGATATATTGATCCATCGCTGCCTTCTCAGGGACGGTCAGACTGTAGAGGCGGCTGCCGGGAAGGGGAGGCCCTGAGCGGAGGTCAATGGCACAGTCGTAAGGCCGGTGAGGCGGAAGGGCCTGAGCCCTGGACTTACTGAAAACCTCCTTGAGGTTGTGGTACTCGGGGGGTATGGTCGAGAGGTCCGGAGGCGGCTCACAAACGGATCTCCGGGGCGAGGGACAGGACGCCGCCTGAAGACACTGGGCATGACAGGAGGAGCTCCACCCCCTGATGGTACCGGAGGACCAGGCGATGTGGGGCTCGTGCAGCGCGAGCCAGGGCCGGCCCAGGACTACTGGGACAAGAGGGGATCTGGTGATAAAAAACTGGAGTCTCTCAACGTGGTTACCAGCAATGGTGAGCAGGACAGGATAGGTGCGTTGAGTGATGTCAGCCAGGCGGTGTTGGTCCAATGCGAATACCTCCAATGGCCTCACGAGGTCCTCAAGTGGAATGTAGGCCCGGGTAGCAAACTCGAAGTCTAGGAAACTCTCGTCAGCCCCCGAGTCAATGAGTGCCTCCACCGTGGCCCGTTGGTCCGCCCAGGCCAGGGTGACGCTCATCAGACGGCTAGGTGGTGCATGGTTCTGGGAACGAGAAAAACGGCTCACCAGGATCTCCCGGGGTCCCGGCGAGCCTGGTCTTTTGGCCGGGTGGGGCAGTTGGCGATACGGTGTCCATCCCGACCACAGTAGAGGCAAAGGCCGGACCTGATTCTCGCCTCCCGTTCAGCTTGGCTAAGATGTGAATGTCCCAGCTGCATGGGTTCCTCCCCGGGCACCGAACGGGAGGGGAAGGGGCCACCAGTCGTGTTGGGAGCAGGGTGGACCGCAGTACCGTCACGAGTACGGGGGGTCTGGAGAACCTCTGGAGGTCCCTGTCGGGTTCTCTCACGTCTTCTCTCCTGGAGGCGTCCATCGATGCGAATGGCGAGGCTGAATAGGTCCTCGAGGGACTCAGGTTCCTCACGGGTCGCGAGCTGGTCCCTGACAGCGTCGTTGAGCCCCCTCATGAAGGTGAGACGAAGCGCTTGATCGTTCCAACCACTCTCCGTTGCCGCCAGTCTGAACTCCAGCACGTAGTCGGTGACCCCGCCACTGCCCTGCCGGAAGGTGCCCAACCGGGCTCCAGGGTCCTGGCCACGGGCTGGGTGGTGGGAAACCCTGCGGAGCTCAGCCACGAAGTCTGGGTAGGAAAAACAGAAATCAGCCCCCATTGCCCAGGAGGCAGTGACCCACTGGGCTGCCCGGCCTGAGAGCAAGTTAGTCATGTAAGCCACTCGGGCTCCCTTTGAAGTGAATCGGCTGGGTTGATGACGAAAAACCAACTCACATTGCATGATGAATGTGGCACAATCCTCGAAGTTACCATCGAACAACCGTGGTTCGGAGAGACGGGGCTGCGGGTGATGCTCCGGCCGAGGCTCCTGAAGTAAGTGGGGTTACAAGCAAGGTGTTAACGGTTTCACTGGAGAATATTAGACTGCTGGCTAGCCAGAGAGCCAAGGGACTCCTGAATAGGCAGGACCTGGTCTCGGAGCTCCTGTACAGCAACCGCAGCCGCACCTAGCTGTAGGCTGTGGTCGTTGGTTAACTCAATCTGGACCGCCAACGCTGTTCTGACCCTCTCTGTGTCGGCTGAGGTCGTCATGGTTGGGTCGTAATGTTATGGTTTGTAACCGACCTCAAACGCAACGGCACAGACAGGAAGTTCAGAGTTAGCCAAAAGCTAGGGCGTATTTATTTACAGAGTCACAAGATGGATGAGGTACAGTAATCAAACAAACGGGGATCTGGCATGTGACGATGTAGCGGCTCTGCAGATACTCCCAGTAGATAGTGGTGAGGAATTGGCATGTGACGTTGTAGCGGCTCTGCAGATACTCCCAGCTTTCACTCACGGTAAAAAACGGAGAGAGAGAAAAATCAGAAACAGCCCAACGAACACACAGAGGCAGAGAGGTGACTGAGTCCAGTATTAATCCCAAGTGACTTGATCTTCGGTGTACCACACACAAGTTAGCTGAGTCCAGTGAAAAACAACACGGTATTCTTCAGTGTTATTCTAACACACAAATTAGCTGAGTCCAGTGCGAAACAAAACGGAATTCTTCAGTGTTATCCTAACACACAAATTAGCTGAGTCCAGTACAAACAAAAACGGTATTTCTTCAGTGTTCACCAAACACACAAAAAACTGATAATCCAAAAAGACTGTTTCCAAAAACTCACCAGAGCGCAACGCGTAAAGCGGGCAGATAACGAGGCGCAGCTCCAAACGGGGAACCAGGTTCTCCACAGCGGTTCTCCACAAAAAGGTCCTGGAGAGAAAGAAGACAGGAACAGCGACGGGGAAAGGCAGGTATATGCAGTTGTATTCCAGAACGACCCAACATCGATAGCAAGGAGGTCTGTGTATATAAAGCCTTCAGGGGCGCTAATTACAAACTGTGACAGCTGCGGGATGAGATTGATACTTGCTCCAAAAGCGTGTGGCGGGGAATGCACCAATCAACACAGCACCTTAAAGGAACGGAGCGCGTGGCGGGGAATGCATCAATCAACATAGTACCTTAAAGGAACGGAGCGTGTGGCGGGGAGCGGACCAAACCTCACACAAATTCTGTGTCTTTCAGCCCAAACTGTGTTTTAAGTTCATTAAAAGGTATCATATTTCCACTTTCGATCACTTGCCCCACCTGTGTTATATTATGTTGTTGCCATACATTATTTTTAAGGGTTTTACCTCCTGCAGAGAGCAACAGGTTTTTCCATAATGGACATGATGGTAAGGAATATCCACTAAAGGTCAGGCGTTTATGTAAGATTTTCACTATTTCACATGAAAATTCTAAAAGCGGATTGTCCAGTCTGGGAGTGATTTTTGGGTTATACCACAACATTGAAAGAGATAGATCTTTGTTATGTTCTTCTATAATTTGTTCTTCAAGCCATTCCCAGCTGCCAATCTGTCTCACACTATTGTAAGCCACTGCAAGGGTCCCCCATTTTCAATTCATCATGACATTTATGACATACACGACATACAGTACTGTTACATTCAGACATTTACGACATACAAGATATACAAATATACAGTACTGTTTAAGATACAGAGATCCTAAAAGAAAATATATACATTCGAGGGGGAAGAAACTGTACATTGGGGCCAGTTTCTGGTGTGAACAGAGGCCAAGCTTAGCAGTCAACTCAATTCTGTCAAGATATGTCAAGAATAGAATAGAATAGAATATAACAGCACAGCACATCACAAAACAGAACATACCATGTAGAAGACACACCATGGCATCAACCAACCACTGTCCTGCTGCCTTGTGGGTAAGTCCGGTAAGACCAAAGGCTATGAGAACCTAGTCCTCAAGACCAGGGGCGGAGCTTCCTACAGGCGATATAGGCGGTTGCCTAGGGCGCCACCCAGAGGGGGGCGCCAAAATATTTTATTTTAATTTTTTTTTCATTAATTCTTTTTTTGCGCCCCCCTCTATATCTGCAACCATTATTTGTACATAAAAATGTAAAGTGTTCACAGTCAGAACATGCTAGAGCGCTGTGCATTGATGGGTATCGGTCAAGTGTTTATAGAATTGAGCGTTGAGGAAAGAAAGACTAACGTTAGAGAACTATGAAGAGGCAAAAGCCATCCGGCCATCCAGTATAAAAAGAGAAGAAAAGAAGAAGACAAAAAACGTGCCAAGGTGAAAGGTATGCAATTTTGTACAACTTCCAAGACCTGCCACACCAAGAGCTGATGAAGCAAGCAGAGGCACTTGTACACACCTTAAACCATGGAGGGCAATCTGATTTGGATGGGAAGGAGATGGCTCAGGAGTTGGAAAATGTTATGTGATTGATGACTTTGCAGCGAGGAAGGCCAGAAGGATTGCACTGTAAATGGAAACCAGTAGGAGCTACAGGCTAACCTTGAAGTGTGATGATAGGGAGTGGAATGTAAATAGTTCTTTAGACAAAGTGAATTTGTAATTTTTATTTATTTGTTTGTTTATTTAGCATATTATATTTTGATTATATATGTGTAACATATTTTACTATACATAATTTTCTTTTAAAGCAAATTTGCACGTTATTTTATTGTTTGTTATTGTTATTATTATTATTGATTGTTAGCTAGTTGTTTGTTTTAATTCTTTAGTGTGTAGTGCCGAGAGATGGGAGTCGGAGAAGGTAGCTCGAGGTAGAGCGAACAGTATTTATTAAGCACAGAAATACAACATGCTACTGCTACGTTGCTTGCAGTCGAATTACCTGTGGTGGCAGGTAGTGCCACCAGGTATAATGTTCGGGCGGAACTCTTGTTCCCAACAATAGTTCCGTGGGTGAATTATGTACAATTAACAATCACTACAGTGTGCACTTTACATTTCTTCTTAATTTTCTTTGAAAGCAAATTTGCACATTATTTTATTGTTTGTTATTGTTATTATTATTGTGTTTCAAGTTTCAAGTTTCTTTAAGTTTCATGTTTCAAGTTTCAAGTTTCTTTAATAGTTGTCATACAGAAGTACAGAATACTTTTATACAAAATGCTTCTTACTGTTACGCTCCAGAGACTGTGCTAGACAAGATAGTATGAAATAAAATAGTATAGCATGTAAAATAGAAGTACAAAAGGTCACAGTGTTCAGTATAGACATATGTACAATGTTCGATGCAGAATAGAAGTAACTGAGTTACCATACATATACAATATTCTATGCAATGTACTAATATACAATACTATATAGTGCAGAGCAGAAATGGGATGAGGTACAATTTAGGTAAAATTTACAGTAAGGTGTACGAGTTGTAGTGCAAATCCTTTACCAATAAATATAAAGTGTAAAGTGTGTTTAGGTGATCTAAAGTGTGTAGAGTGGGTGCTGCAGTGTGTTGTTTGTTTAAGTGAGTGTGTGCGTGTGGGTGTGTGTGCTGTGTGCATTTGATGGTTGTTGCATAGTGTTTATTGTTCGTTGAGCAGCCTGATGGCCTGGGGATAGAAGCTTCTTCTGAGTCTTTCTGTGCTCGCCTTAAGACTCCGGTATCGCTTGCCTGACCGCAGTAGTTCAAAGAGGCAGTTGTTCGGGTGGCTGGAGTCCTTGATGATTCTCTTAGCCTTGCCCCTGCACCGCTTGTTGTAAATGTTTTGGAGGGTGGGAAGCCCCCCTCCAATTGTGCGTTCGGCTGAACGTGTCACTCTTTGTAGTCTGCTACGGTCTTGTGCAGTGCTATTCCCAAACCAGGAGGTGATGTTGCCAGTCAGGATGCTCTCTATTGTACATGAGTAGAAGTTCTTAAGGATCTTCTGACTGACTTGGAACTTCCTTAGGCGCCTGAGGAAGTAGAGGCATTGTCGTGCCTTCTTCACAACACTGTCAATGTGTGTGGTCCATGTCAAGTCCTCGGATATGTGGGCTCCGAGGTACTTGAAACTGTTCACTCTCTCAACCGGTGCCCCGTCGATGCTGAGGGGGCTGTAGTCCTTGACCCCCGACCTCCTGAAGTCCACAATCATCTCTTTTGTTTTGCTGACGTTCAGGGAGAGGCAGTTCTCCTGACACGACTGTGACAGATTCTCTACCTCTTCCAGGTAGGCCCTCTCGTCGTTGGCAGAGATCAGGCCCACCACTACTGTGTCATCAGCAAATTTGATGATTGTGTTGTTGTTCCGCTGTGCCACGCAGTCATGTGTGTACAGGGAGTAGAGGAGGGGGCTCAGGACACAGCCCTGTGGGGCCCCTATGTTGAGCGTGATGGATGAGGAGGTGCAGTTGCCTGCTCTCACCACCTGGGGTCTGCCCGTCAGGAAGTCCAAGACCCACTGGCAGAGGTCATAGTTCAAGCCCAGGTCCCTGAGCTTGGCTATGAGTTTGGAGGGGACTATGGTATTGAATGCTGAGCTGTAGTCGATGAACAGCATTCTCACATAGTTCCCCTGCCTCTTGTCCAGGTGTGATGCTGCTGTGTGCAGCACATGGGCTATGGCGTCCTCCGTGGACCTGTTGGGGCGGTATGCAAATTGCAGGGGGTCCAGGTTGATGGGGAGGGAGGAACAGATGTAGCCCTTCACTAGCTTCTCAAAGCACTTCATGGCTATGGAGGTGAGAGCTACAGAGCGGTAGTCGTTGAGGCAAGCGGGCGTAGATTTTTTGGGTACAGGGATGATGGTTGACTTCTTCAGACAGGTGGGGATGACAGCCTGTTCTAGGGACAGGTTAAAGATGTCAGTGAATACCGGGGCCAGTTGGTCGGCACATACTTTTAGGACGCGGCCGGGGATGCCGTCCGGTCCTGCTGCCTTCCTGATATTCACTTTTTTAAAGGACCGCCTCACCTCATGCTCTGTTACCCTGAACACTGAGTCTCCATCAGCAGACCCCCCCCCCCATTGCCGTGGCTTGTAGGCTGGTGTTGTTATTCACAGCCTCAAACCTTGCATAGAAGGTGTTGAGATCATTTGCTAAGGAGATGTCACTGTTCAGTTTGAGGGGGGTGCCTTTGTAGTCTGTCATTGTTCTGAGGCCCTGCCACATACCTCTAGAGTCAGCCTGTTCAACTTTATCCCTGTAACGCCGTTTTGCCTCTATTACTGCTCTCCTGACGTTGTATCTTGCCGTCTTGTGTTCATCCATGTTGCCTGTCGCCAGCCCGGTGTTGTAGGCTGAGGTGCGCACTTTCAGAGCCTCACCGACGGATTTATCTACCCAGGGCTTTTGATTTGGGTAGATTCTAATTGTGGTAGAGGGGATTGTTTCTTCTACCAGAGTACAGACAAAGTCAAGCACCGTTTCAGTGTATTCGTTAATATTGGCTGTGTTATCACGGAATACATTCCAGTCTGTGCATTCCAGCGCAGCTTGGAGTGTCTCCTCTGACGTCACAGTCCAACGCTTAACCTCTCGTGATACTACCGGCGTTCGCTTGAGACTTTGTTTATACTTTGGCAAAAGAAAGATGGCGGCGTGGTCCGACTTGCCGAAAGGACTAAGAGCCTGTGACTTGTACCCATTCTTAAATTGCGAGTATACATGGTCTAATATGTTCTCGCCTCTGGTGGGACAGGTCACACTGGTTTCCGCTCAGCGTCATTCTGCACTAACCTCACTTCGTGCCCAGCACTGAATAAAAAACTCCACAATGTACCTTTACATACCGACATCCGTCTGGCCACACCCCTATCCGCTTACCTTCATAAGCAGGTGTGTGGTCACCTACTCGCCTCCTTCTTCACTTTCACCACAAGGAAGTGCCTTGGTATATACCCACACTTGACGAGGTTGTTTAGTCGAAGAAAGTTGATACGTGTTTACATTTTTCCTTGCTTTTTTCTTCTCTCATATATTTAAAAATAAAAAAGCTAAGTCATAATGTTTACCTCGGAGGGTCGCGCTCGCAACGTCACCCTTCACCAGCGGTTCTCCATTGCCTCCTCTGTCGTGCGTCTTGGAGCGGGGTTGAGGCCTCTTTCGTGGTCGGCAGCCATGCCCGGTAGGCGTCCGATGGATAGTTTGCCTCTCCAAGGAGCTGGTGCACCAGCGCCGTCTCCTGTGCGATGGCCTGGTTCTGGCTCTGGTTCCTCTGCCTCCGGGGAGTCGTCCGCTGTTGGGCGGCCGGCTCCTCTGGTTGCGGGGGATTTGAGACGCAAACTTTTTGCGTCAGCTCGCTCCCGTCGCAAGATGGTGGCTTGTAGACGCGAACGGCCTGGTTTTGGTGAGTTGCTGGAGCCGGATGAGGATGCGTCTGATTCTCCATGGCCGATGGAAACAGAGGACTACATGGTAGAAGCGGACGGGTTCTTGTTCGAAGCCCCGGTGGAGACATGTCCCCCGCCTGACCAGGTAACACTGGAGGGGGGTGAGATGTCTCCTTGGGATTCCTCGTACGCAGATGTTGCGTTAGAACCTCCGACTCAGCGGCGGGATGCCCTGCTATCAGCCACATCAGAATGTGTCTTGTTAACCAGTAGTCTGCTGCATGTGAGGGACGCGAGCTCGGTGGGGGAAAGTATGAAGGGGGAACTGCATGCTTTGTTCCCCGAGCTCATGGCGGTGGCGGCAGTCGCAAACGGCGTGCCGCTGCCGCAGCCACTGCCTGTTCCTATTCCTGACGATCTCATAGGTCATCTATGGCAACACCGTCCGGTGAGAGGGGTGGACGTTGTCTGTCCATTTTTCCCCTCAATGGAGGCCTACGTCCGTCAGGGACAGGTGGTCTCCCACATCATGGGCCTTACCCCCGCCTACGTGCAAGTCACGAGGGTGGTGGGTTTGGTAGAAGGCATGAAGGAGGGCGTGCCTCGGCTTAATAGGCCGATGGCGGCGCTCCTTTGTCCTGAGGTGGTGTGGGAGCCGTTACGGAAGCCGGTTCCCCAAGGGAAATCGGCGAGGCGGTTGGCTTTCTGGAGTGACCAGTCATTTATCTCCGCGACGCAATCTCTGGCTGCCACTTCTAACATCGCGCAGCTGGCGAGATTCATGTCCAGGATAATGACGGGCGGTACGGAGCTGACTGATTTGCAACATGATCAGCTCGCCCAGTCGGCAGGAGCCATCCTGCATCTGATCCAGCCGCAGGCCATAGCCGCTGGGAAAGTACGTGCCCTGGCCACTCTAGTCCAGCGCCACCTTTGGCTGGAGCAGGCACGTGTGCCGGAGAAGAAGAGGACTCCACTTCTGACGGCACCCCTCTCCGATGCTGGACTTTTCGGGTCGGCACTGCAGCTGATGATCTCAACCTGCAGGGAGATGCAGGAGGAGCGTTCCGTGCTCCAGCCTCATTTCCCCCCGCCCGATGTCGCCGGTGGAGTCAGACGGCAGGCGCGTCGTCGGGGTTCCGCCGCCGTAGCCGCCGCTGCTACCACCACCACTGCTGGACCTTCGGCGAAGAAGGCCAGGAGGAGAGAGGGCGCCTCCGCCACTGCAGCCGGCCCATCTACGCCCGGAGGTGACGGTAGGGATCGTCATGACCAGCCTCCGATCGTTTACCGTCCCTCCGGGGCTCCCCGGGGTGGCAAGTCCCGAGCGGCTCGTGGCAGGCGACGCTGAAAAGAGTTGACTTTTTCCCTCTGTGGTCCCCCCCCTGTTCCCTTCCCGGCCCAAATATGATTTGTTTAGAAAATAAAGAGTCCCTCCTTTCTTGTTACAAACTGTGTGTTTATTCACCAAACATATGATGGGGATACGACGTGTGAATCTTTTGCTAGTATGGGTTTGATAGGAGGGCTAGACGCTACATTCATGTTAGAGCTTAAGCAAGGCCTGCAGCTTACACTCGGTTGAAAAAGTTTTTTTTCTGCCTCGACCTGAATCTTCACATAAAGGTAGAGGTTAGTTGTGTGCTCTGTTGCTTAAACAGTGATATTGAGCCGCAACACTATTGTGTTGGTCTGCAGTAATGCTCGTATGAAAAAGTACCGTGGCTCATGCCGCTCTCTCTCTCTATCAGATTTTCTGTGTCTTACAACATGGATACGGGTGTCGGGTTCAACCACATATATAACTTGGCCTTGTTATAAACCCTGTTCACAGATGTGTCTGTGGCTAGCGTGCATTGAATTAGCTTTGCGCTGTTCATTAGCATATTGGCTACTTAAGGTATCATATGGGGGTACCGGATGCGAGGGGGTACCGGATAAACCCCTCCTTCCCTCTTCTGATTGGTCAGGGGGTTTATTGGACTCTCTTTTCATTCGGTCAGGGCCAAGCTGTTAGGCAGCTTGGCACGGGGGGGGGAGGGTTTCCCTGACTCCGCACCTATCACAGGCGGTTGAGTCCTGGGTTTCCCACCGTCATAGCAAACGTCACTAGGCACGTTTCTATTGGACGACGGCTTCCGTGAGTTTTTTCATACCCGTATGTAGGGTCTGTTATTGTCAAGTTGTCGGGGCAGACCGTAGGAACTTACTGTTCTACTACGCTTGATATACGTGTAACTTGAGTCTGTTGGTCACATGACTCAATGTTACCGTGATCTATGGCTCACGTAGGAAGTCTCTCGGAGGATTCCCGTCTCCTCTCTGTGGTGAGGGTGGCGGGATGTAAGAATGTAAAAAATGTTTACCCTCGGCCGCGTCACGTGGGATTCATGTCAGTCGGTGTTTCTTCCTTTTTGATAAAAAAAAGAGTGAAGAATATGAAGCACGACAAACTTCTTGTCGTTCTCCCAGGCGACTTGAAGGACCAATGTCTGGTGTCTGGTTAGACTATCCATTGATGTGTTTGGGTCTCGACACGTACATAGTGCTGGCTCTGGGTGTTTCTGATAAAAATCATGCAGGAGGCCTTGGTTGCTCGTTATTAAAACAGCGTTTTTATAGGGCAACTGGGATGGGGGATTTTTTCCTCTTCCGAGCGCCTGTTACTGGGTCTCGACGGATTCTCGTTCATATCTGGGGGATGTTAACGGAATAGATCAGAACATAGGTAGAGGTCTCACGCCCTTGGGGTGGGCCACTGAGCGCGGTACAAATGGGACCATCTGGGTGGCTCCCTATTTTCATGTTTTAGATCGACACGCATACCTACCCCCTCTCCTGGAGTGAGCATGTCGGCGTGGTTAGGGCACGGGACTGGTTCTGGTCGCGCTGGTCTAGGTCAGTTAACCCGTTGTCTGCCGGGGACGCAGATCTGCTGTTCTGGTACCCTGAGGGACTTGTGCTTTTTTCGGGGGGAAAAATGTCGGGTCGGCCCGGGTGTCACAGGGTTAGGCATTATGGAGACCCTTTGTTGGGTACATGTTGTACTCTGCACTATCATAAAGGGGTTGGTTCTCCATTCTTTCGCTCCTCTCTCACGCATGGCGAAGAGGGGGCTGTTGGGGTGGTCTTCTGGACCTCCTCTGGTAACCCTGTGTGCTTCCCGAGCTGCCGGGCCCGGTCCGAAGTAATGTTTCATTGAACCGTAGGCCTGGAATAACCCTTTTTGTAAACTGAAACACTTGTACTGCGGTATAGCTGGTGTATACCCGCAGGTGTGTTTTGGAGTTTTTTCTTGAGGGGTTATAGGAACAACCACCGTATGTGGTACCAAGAGGGTGGTTGATTCCCTGGTGTATTGGAGCAGAGTCGACTCCCGGGTTACCCGGTTGAGTGTGCCCCTGCACGTTCATGACGTCTGCCAATCGTGTCAGCCTTCTCTGCCTCGACCCCTCTGGGTGGGTTTTTTTTTATGGAGGCTTTGTCATGGTGCGCAACAATGCCAGCATACGCCCCTTCCGCCGGGGTGCTGTTTTCAGTTGACCCCTTTGGCGCCTGTCTCGTCCGCAGTGCTCCAGGCTCGGATCTACAGCCTGCTGCCTGGTTTCCCCGGTGCGCTGCCTGCTTCCGTTATGGTTAACCTTTTGAGTGCTTCAAAGTTACGGCCATGCTGACTGCCTGTGTTGCAGGGTCAGTGTGCCAGGTGGCGTACTAGTGGGGGGAAGGGCCCGCTCTTGGAGGGGCCCTGTCCGAATACGCTGGCGATGTGGGGGGCGGTGTCACTAAGTGACCGCCTGGTGAGGTCTTGATGCTTGGCGTCATTGGCCTCTCCGGGCCCCCTTTTTCCAGGTATGGTATATTGACTTGAACAAGACTGTTAGATCAACCCTGAAAACTGAAAATATCTGTGATAATAGTTCATTCAAAATAAGGCTTTAATAAGTGAACTGTAGCATGCATTACAGGGACTCTCAGAGTACATTCCGGAGGAACCTTCAGGCAAAACCTCTCTAATGATAAGGTTGTTTACACAGTTGTAGAGGCGCCATGGCCATTGAATCATTACACAAGCCCTATTAAGGGAAGGTTAAAAGGTCTGAAGTCATCAGACCTCCTCGTTGTTGAAACTGGAAGAAGACACCAACAAGGAAGTCAGGGGGGGCTGACCAGCCTCCCCCAGAAGGTCAGCTAAGGAGAAACACCATGTGTGGAAGCAAGGAAACTATGGGGGGAGAAGACGCCAACTCATCAACATACCACGGCCCCCCCCCGGTTGCTGTAGGCACCCACACGACAAGGACATGTTGGGGCAGAGAGCCCCAACAAGAAGACTGCCTGTTTTTAGATACTTGTGATTGGTTGAACTAGTTTAAGAATAGTGAGGTCATTTAATCTATAAGTATTGGATCCGTACAGTTAGTTGGGAGGCCAGCTCATGGGGGTCTGAGTCCTGCGCCTCCATCACCCACCGACCATGGTTCCACTTTGTCGCTACGTAAGTAAACTGTATATATAATCACTGTTGGTGATAACTTAGAGGAAGATGTCTATCTTAGACCAGGTTTACCATGTGGCGGCAAACAAGTACTATTGGTCTATTTCATACATAACATGAATACTATTAATGTGCAAGACTGTCTTGATGTGAGAGCCACCGTGTCTGGGCTATTGTGATTAACCTCATCAATCCTTTTGTACAATCATGTATTATGCTGAATACATTTCCTGTATGTAACTAATGCATTTATCCACTCTTGGCCGCTCTGCAAATAAATGAGTTTGGACCATAGCTCCTGTTGTCTGGCTATACACGGTTATTTCTCATCTGACTAAGTTAGATGAGGACCATGGTTCTATGTCGCTCTCCTTTTTCTTCATCCAGTTAGCAACCTCATTGTGCTGCAATTAACCGTAGATATTCATTTACGAATATACGACACAGGGGATCCAGTCCCTTCAGGGGGTCTGGGTCTTCCTTCGCGCTCCATTGCTACGGCCTTGCCACGGGGTTGAGTTTGCTCTTGACTCCGTGATTTTGGGGGCAGTAACGAGGTTTGTTCCTTCCGTTCGTTCCCTGGTGGCATGCGGGTTGTGCGTGTGCGTAGTCGTGGGGTCAAGCCACGGTCTGCTCACCCTGTGCGTTGAGTTGCTCGAGTTCCTCTTCGCACGGTCGGATCCGTCTCCCTCCCGTCCTCCAATAGGGAGGGTATCCCTCCATTAGGGAGGGTCGGGGGGCTCGGTCCTCTCCGCTCTGATGGTTGTGGGGGGCCTCAGCGGGGTACATTTGTCGAGCTTCTGGCTTCCGCTCAGCTCCTGTTGTGCAGAATGACGCTGAGCGGAAACCAGTATGAAATAGAACGTAAGGTTATGTATATAACCAAGTTCTATGAATACTGGTGACGCTCAGCTTCAGGACGCCACTGCGGCCCTTGACCTCGCCTTGTGGTGAAAGTTTGGGAAGGAGGCGAGTAGGTGACCACACACCTGCTTATGAAGGTAAGCGGATAGGGGTGTGGCCAGACGGATGTCGGTATGTAAAGGTACATTGTGGAGTTTTTTATTCAGTGCTGGGCACGAAGTGAGGTTAGTGTAGAATGACGCTGAGCGCCACCAGGGGGGGGGGCGGGCGCAGTGGTGAACCTTGCCTAGGGCGAGGTTGCCAAATGTGCTAGGTCCGCCCCTGCCTCAGACAGACTGGAGTTCTGGCAGCTTCCTGCAGCTGTGAGGAGACACTGCAAACACCTCAACCTCAGGTCTCCATCTCTGACCACAGTGTAAGCAAGAAAGAAGTGTATTTGTCTATTCATTAGTTATGGGCAATAATATGAAAATTACCTTTATTGTTTTGAGTGTTCCTTTAACATTGGGTCTCTGGTGATTTGTACAGATGTAAAAAGTGATGTTACATTTGTGTTATGTCCTCTTTTGTTTTAAGATGTTAATTTAAATAATTACATCCAATCATTTCAGTTTATTGAAGAAAACCTCATCATAATCATCATCATCATCATCATCATCATCATCATCACCAATATCATCATCATCACCACCAACAACATCATCATCAACATCCACGGATTAAAACCAATCTTCTAAAGGCAAAACACAGGGATCACAACTCACTTCCTTGTCATCTGCTATTGGCTCTCTGAGTTTTACCAGCGGCCTATGGGATTACAGGACAGCATGTAAACAAGCCCTTCCCCCACGCTGTTCAGTCAGATGTAGCTGCAGATGTTTTACTGAGGAATGTTTTTCTCTCTTTCAGTCTTTTTTTTCTTTCTTTTTTTTTTACTCAAAATCCTTATTTTGAAACATATATTCGTGAGAGATAAAAATAATAATAAATAATAATTTAGGACCTACTCAGAGGTCATTAATCGGCATGCATGCGATGCATGTATGTATGCGATTCGTCTCTGCGATTAACCCACCCCGTCGTCCTTCCCCCCCCTTCACTGACGTTTAAAACACCTCGGCGAGGCGCCTCGGTATTTTAAACTCAGTGTCTGTCAATTATTTTGCGACAATGACCTCGTAGCTATACATTATCCCTTACATATAAAAGATAGGTTAAAAGATAACATTAGTTAAAAAATGTATCTAAAATACACCAAAGTGATATATTTCAGTTCAAAATGTTGTGCCTTTATTTCCTGTTTTATTGTGAATCAGAGAGTAATGGGTCACATGCCCAGAGTTAAGTTAATTGCATTATGGGTTGATTGATTGATTGATTAAAAACGTTATTAACAGATTGCAGAATGGGTACAATACAGTACAGCTCAATAGAAACAACTGCTAAGAGGATGAAGACCAGAAAAATACTTTCGTCTTGTTTAGATAAGGGTCCTCCATTTTTAATTCATCATAACATATATGACATACACGACATACAGATAGACAGTACTGCTACATCTATACATTTATGACATACCAGATTTGCAAATACAGTACTGTTTGTGATACAAAAAGAGTCTAGAAAAGAGAGTATATACATTTGACATAGAAACATTGGAGGAGGTTGGGTAGGTGGGGTGGGGGGGGTTGGGTGGGTGGGGGGTTGTATGGGTGGGTGGGTGGGGGACACTGTACAACTGTACAAGCAAAACTGTACATTGGAATATTGACAAAACCATACTTGGTCATTTACTGTACATTGGAGGGGGTTGGGTTAGGACATTTACAGTTTAAGGCGAGACACCCCAGGTGAATAGGCAAATATACTTTTTTTGTTGATTTTGAGATTTTGTTATATTTTGCTTCCTAAACATGTCTTCTATGAAACTAGTGACAATAAAACGTCAATAACACACATTTAGTTGTTTATTTTACTTCATTTTGCCTTATTGCATCCATAAATGTGCACATATTTAATGGGGAAGTGCCTCATTTGCATATATAAACATAATTTCAGAAAACTTGCAATATATTTTTTCTTAGTTTATATGTACATAACAAACTGGGAAAGTTTCATAGTGATATCTATTCAAATATATTTGCCTATTAGGGGGTACTACACTGTACTACACTGTTTGTAGCCTGTGTGTAGTTCTGTTCAGTTCAATAACATCATTATTATTGTTGTGAAGGGCCAGATTAAACCGAATATATATATTTATTTATATATATATATTTAATTGTATTTGTATATTCTCTAATATTCCCTGATATCCCTTGTATATTCCTTGTACAATATGCATTGAATATCCATTCTAGCCTACTGAACATCCCATAATAGTCTCCATTCTACTATTGGTCGAGACCTTGGTGCCAGGCTGCCATACCCCCCAGACCCAGTTCAAACGTACCGCTCAACATGTACGAACAAGTCCTAGTTCCGCGTAGGAATCTGGCTACCGCACCACTAATGGGACTATTTGTTCATAGTGCGTATATATACTGCGCTACTAAAGTAGGACTTCCTTTTCAGTCCAGTTTCCTACCCTCCAATAGAGTGACAGACGTAAAGCCTCCCCGCGACGCCACGTGTGGGAGTAAGGCCAAGTTCGGCCTACCATCGGTATTGAGACATCGTGTATATTAATATTTGAATAGTCATATTTGGCACTATATCGTCAAGTTGGACGTAGTCTATTAAGCTAATAATAGTCTGTTAATATATAGTGCTTCGTACGGTGAGAATACTATCGTAGTCAGTACCCCATCGTTTCGGGCAGAGAACTGGCTGCTTATCCAGGATGATCGACCCCATGTGAGATTGCATCTGAGGAGCCCCAGAGCCGACGAGCGAGTGGACCTGTATACCGGATTATTCTACCGACGACAGCCCGCCTTCCCAGGCACGGATTATGCTTTGTGTACAGTGATTATTCCATGGATAAAGACCCCCGACACTGCCGTGTGTTGGAACCCCCCCCCCTGGAGAGGACGCAAGGTGAGGAGACGCTCTGCAAGACGAGGTCGCTTCACGTCTCTCCCCCGTGGACCGGAGAGAGCCGGCCCACAGAGAGTCCAACTGCTTTCATCTGTGGTCCAAGGATCGCTGGCGCATTGAACTGCACAACTGTGGGTTCACCCAGGATACCCTTGGCCGGACGAGGCAGCCAGATTCTACCCCCCCCCCCCTCCTACTCCTGTTGTCTTACAAGCGACCGGATTACCCCCCTTAGTGTATCCAGTCTTATAATCATTAAAGTATCATTGCTGTTATTCCTTAACTATTCCAGGTCGTATATTTACCGCCTGCGCCCCCAGAGATTGGACATTCTCTATTGATATACCAACGAATACTCTTGCCATAAAAGTGCATACTAATTCCCATTCATAAATGTGATTGATTTGATTAAGTGCTTGCTCTACACACCATCGCTGTGTAGAAATAAAGACCTATTTCTAATTTGTACATTTGTGTTGGATCCGTTTCATCTACGTGACAGTGTTCATCATAATATATTTATGCCGAGTACTGGGTGGCCGAATATTAAGTACAAAGGTAGTGGTAGTAAGTATCATATCTAGTAATACAGTCAGGGAATTGTACCCCTCAGTTAGAATTGGTCCTTCGAGCCGGAGGGTAATTAGTGTAATATTAATATAGTGTTATTAATATTGAAATGGCCTATGATGAACACTCCACGAAACGATCCTCCTAACCAACGCCCGCAGCGCGAACGACGGCTCCCTCAGTACTTAGAGGCTTACGCTGTCAGTCAACAACCTAGTCTTCTACTAACAGTAAACGCGGTAAAACTAGAAAGTAAAAGTATGTCTAACCCCAACGCCCAGACTACCCCGACCATAGAGGCCCCTACGGGTTCTAATGTAACTGACCAAGTTCACGGTGGGGACCAGTGGGAACCAGACATGACTTCACACCCCGCCAGTACTGAAGAAGTAGTCCCCGATGAGTCCCGGGAGGAATACAACGCTACCGAGAGAGAACTCGGCACGGAAGAAGACGGGGAGAGCACCGTGGAGATAGAGCTCCAAGGCTCCGCAAGGAGTACCCCGAGGGAAGGCTCCCCTATACAACCGCCTTCTCCCAGCGAGGCAGAGAGGACCCTACAGCAGGCCTTCCTCATCAGCCTGAACGCCGCTGCTGAACGCGACCGACTGCAGATCCAGCAGCGGAGCGAAGAAGAGCATATACGTCTAGAAATAAGACGCATTCAGAGGGAAGAGAATGTGGCCCGAGACCGAGCAGACAGCCAGCGAGCAGCTGCTGGTGCTCTACGGGACGCAGAGCGCGACAGACAGCAAGCGCAACTAATAGAACAGCTGATCAGACGGACAACATCCTCTCCCTCCGCCAGAGGCTCCAGGAACTCGTCTAGACACACCTCCAGGGCGGCATCCCCTAGCCGAGTAAACAACCCTGAACTTGACCAACAGACGAGGTCTATACCCCCCACAGACCACCTCCCCCCACCGGTCCAAGCGAGACCTAGCAACCGGGAAGGAGCAGCATATCCTGTGGAGAGGCTAAACCAGAGACTACAAGCACTGGATGACCTAACTGAAGACGAAGAGGAAGAGGAGGAGAACCACGCCCGACGACAGCACAGTACTCTACCGGACCAGGAGGTCCGGTACAGCCCAGGCTATACTCCCGCGGAGCTGCGCTACAGACCCCCGACTCTATACACGGGTGAGCACGACGCACGACCCGCACCGAGGAACAGCACCTGGACAAGCGGGCCATGGTACACTGCCGGTACCAGCCCATACCAAGGAGCGGGAGGAGACTCGCCTAGGAGGCCTCTCCCCCAACGCTCGCCGATGTATCCACAGTCAGCGTCATACATTGGCACGCCTATGGTACCCGACTTCACCCAAGAGAACCGGGCCCAGTATACAGAACTCCGCATGTGTCTGGAGACCATGTTGGTGGATGTATTGGATGAACGCCATAAATACGCCATCCTACTGAAGCACTTAAAGGTACCCCGCGCACATAATATAGCGCTCGCCTACGCGACTTCCACCACCCCATACACAGCAGCGCTGGTAGCATTGGACCAGAGGTATGGGCGCATATGGGATTACGTGATCCAGGAGATCCGACACATCGACCGCTTACCCCCAGCAATAGACAATCGAGCACTGGACGACCTGTCCATCAGAGTGCAGTCCCTGGTAGGGATGTTGGGAGCGCAGAGAGAGAAGGGGAGGCATGAACTTTACGCCAACTCAAATGTGGAAAGGATCTTGGAGAAGCTGCCGCCCGCTCGACAGGAGCGTTTTAGGCGGCAGAGAGACCACCGAGACCCGAATGGCCCCGAACCGAACCTCCTCGATCTAGCAGACTTCCTGGCGAGAGAAGTCAGCAGCCTACGGCTAGATACATTCGGACGGAGCACCCCTGGCTCCAGAGAAGGAACCAGACGACTAAATGATGGAAGAAGATCGGTGACTGTGATGCACCAATCGGAGTCAGTACCGAGCAGCAGGAGCCACAGTACCCCCTCCAGAACGGAGAAGTGGAAGATAGTGTGCCCCTACTGTGAGAAAGAACACTGGCTAGCGCAATGTGACTCCTTCCCCAAGCTGAACGCGGAGGAAGCAAGTCAATGGATAAAGTCCAACAAGCGCGGTTTTCGCTGTGCGCGCTCACACATGGCAGCCGAATGCCGCTTAAAGAAAAGGTGCACCAAGTGCGATGGAGCCCATCTGGACATACTTCACGACAGTAACAGACGGCGCCCTTCACCCGCACCATCCAGCAGCAAAGCGAGCGTCATGTACATCGATCCCGCCAGCAGCAGTGGAGCCCGAGTACTCCTAAAAGTAGTGTGTGTGACACTAAGCTACCAGAATAAAGTCCTGGACACTTACGCCGTCCTCGATGACGGGTCAGAGAAGACCCTTCTGCTCGCCTCCGCTGCGGCCCAGCTAGGGCTGCGGGGAAGCGAAACCCAAATGACAATTCGGACAATAAGACGAGATTTGAAGACGATAAAGGGCGAGAATGTCTCATTCTCTATCGCAGCAAGCGGCCAGCCTGAGCGACGGTACCAGATTACAGACGCTTTCACCAGCCAAGAAATAGGACTGTCGCGGTACACATACCCCGTCGCCAAGCTGATGGAGAAATATGCACATCTGCGCAAGTTACCGATCCCGCTCATAGACAATGCTATGCCGACCCTGTTGATAGGCTCCGACCATGCAGACCTCATTGTCCCGATAGACCGGGTTCATACCGGACCCCGAGGCTGTCCTGCAGCAGTCGAGACCCGTTTGGGATGGACTCTCCAAGGCCCGCTCGCCAAATCTCTCAACCGAAGTACAGCCACTAGATGTCTCCACTCCCGAGTCACAGAGGGAGAAACCGCACTCCTGCAACACGTAGAGCGGTTATGGACCTTGGAACAAATGCCCTTTAAGAACGGAAAGAAAGACATTCGCTCTAAAGATGACATTTACGCCATTCACCTCCTCGAGACAGGGACCAAGAGAGTCCCGGTCAACGGCGTGTTGAGATACGCCACGCCACTCCTGCGGCGAGAAGGAATGCCTACTTTCCACGCCAAGACAGACGCCACAGAACGGTACCTGCTGAACACGGAGCGGCGCTTAGCCAAGAACCCCGCCCAAGAGAGTGTATACCGCACTGAGATTGAGAAGCTCATCACAGCGGGACACGTCACAAAGATGGACATTAAAGAGGCTGACCTGACCACTGAATCGTGGTACGTGCCTCACCACAAGGTCCATCACAACGGTAAAGACCGCATAGTATTTAACTGCAGCTACCAGATCGGATCCCAAAATCTGAATAAAGAGTTACTGCCCGGTCCCACACTCGGCCCCTCCCTACTCGGCGTTCTACTCCGCTTCCGCCAGGAAAAGGTGGCCATCAGCGGGGACATTAAAGGAATGTTCCTGCAGGTGAGATTAGTAGAGGAGGACAAGCCCCTGTTACGGTTCCTATGGAGAGAGAAGCCAGGAGATGAGCACCCAGCCATCTACCAATGGGAAGTCCTCCCCTTCGGAACGACGTGCAGCCCCTGCTGTGCTACATTTGCACTACAGAAACATGTAGCAGAGGACCCAGCAGCGGACGAAGAGGTCCGACACAGCGTAAAGAACAGCTTCTACGTAGACAACTGTCTACAAAGCCTTTCAACCCAGGAAGAAGCCGAGGCTCTCCTGATTAAACTCCGCGCCTCATTGATCAAAGGCGGCTTTGATCTCAGGCAGTGGGCCAGCAGCGATCCGCAAGTACTGCGCAGCCTCTCCTCCGAGGACAAGGCAGCCAGCAGCGAGACCTGGATGGCTACAATCCCGGGAGAAGCCCAGGAGATGACCCTGGGATTGGTGTGGCGATTCAAAACAGATTCGCTTCACTACAGACACAAGCCCCTGACTACGGAGCAGGGAAGGCCGGCGGCGGCGCCGACCACCAGACGGAGTGTGTACACAACACTCGCCCGACAATATGACCCGCTAGGATGTATTCTACCGTACACCACCAGGGCAAAAATGATTGTACGAGCATTGTGGGACAAGGACCAGGGCTGGGACGACCCCATTCCCGCACACCTTGCATCCACCTGGAGAGAGTGGGAGATGGAGCTCCACTCACTCCCAGGCGTTAATATGCGCCGAAGCTACTTCCCACCCACGGTGAGGCCAGAGACATGTAAAATGGACTTACACGTCTTCAGTGACGCCTCAGAGGTCGCATACGGATCAGTAGCCTACTTGCGGGCCCAAGAAGAGGGGGGAGAGATCTACACAGCATTTGTCCTCGCCCGCTCGAGAATAGCCCCACGCAAGCAACAATCTATCCCACGCCTAGAGCTCTGCGCAGCCCTAGCCGGAGCGCACCTAGCCACGCTCATCCAACGTGAGCTCACCATACCGGTGTCTAGAACAATCCTGTGGTCAGATTCCACGACAGTACTCGCCTGGATCAAATCGGACTCATGCAAGTACAAAGTCTTCGTGGGAGTCAGAGTCACCGAGATTCAAGACTTAACCGAAGAGTTAACCGGAGAAACAGAGTGGCGCTACGTTGATACAAAACAGAACCCAGCTGACGTCATCACCCGGGGAATGCCCCTAGATGACCTCACCCGTCGCAATGTCTACAGTGACGGCCCAGCATTCCTAAAGCTCCCGGAAGGAGAGTGGCCCACGCCTATCCCGAGGGAAGCCAGTCAGGAGGAGGTTGAGAATAAGAAGCCTGTGTTCTGTGGATTGAGCACTGTTATCTCCGCAGACCCCAACATAGATAATTGCACTACCATAGAGAGTGCACAACAAGGGACAAACTTCAAAGGCGGCGAAAGAGAGCTGAGAGAGAGCTTCCAAGCTATGGGCCCAGAACTTAAGACCCACCTCGCTCCAGCACAGATTGACTTCCAATTCAACCCCCCAAACGCACCCCACTTCGGTGGTACTTGCGAACGGGAAGTGCGTTCCATAAAGACAGCCCTGTACGCAGTACTTGGGGCCCAGACTGTGGCGGAAGAAGTCCTAATGACAGTCCTCACGGAGATTGAGGGAGTATTGAACTCTAAGCCCCTCGGCTACGTCTCCAGCGATGTGGCGGATATCGACCCAGTTACCCCCAACACACTCCTGATGGGGCGGCTAGATCCCGCGTTACCCCAGACAATGTACCGGCCTGAAGAAGCGAACGGCCGACGAATGTGGAGGTACAGCCAAGTATTAGCCGACAAGTTTTGGAGCAGTTTCCTACTGCACTACCTACCGTCTCTACAGACCCGCCAGAAGTGGGTAAAGGAGAGAGACAATTTGACAGAAGGAACGGTCGTCATGATTATTGATCAATCACTGCCCAGAGCTATGTGGCCGGCCGGCCGCGTAAGCAAAGTGATCACCGGTGCCGACGGCAAGGTCCGAGCAGCTGAAGTGCTTGTCCAGGGTCGCACTTACACCCGTCCCGTGGCGAGGCTCATAGAACTGCCCCGACTCCCAGACACAATCGATGATGACCATGACCCTATAACCCTATGACTTTGTGAAGTTGACTGACCCCTACAGCAAACCCTTATGTGTAAATAGACAACGCGATTAATCTGTCTCTGCTTAACTGATTAGGTCTGGGACCAATCAGGGGGTGGCTGTTGTGAAGGGCCAGATTAAACCGAATATATATATTTATTTATATATATATATTTAATTGTATTTGTATATTCTCTAATATTCCCTGATATCCCTTGTATATTCCTTGTACAATATGCATTGAATATCCATTCTAGCCTACTGAACATCCCATAATAGTCTCCATTCTACTATTGGTCGAGACCTTGGTGCCAGGCTGCCATACCCCCCAGACCCAGTTCAAACGTACCGCTCAACATGTACGAACAAGTCCTAGTTCCGCGTAGGAATCTGGCTACCGCACCACTAATGGGACTATTTGTTCATAGTGCGTATATATACTGCGCTACTAAAGTAGGACTTCCTTTTCAGTCCAGTTTCCTACCCTCCAATAGAGTGACAGACGTAAAGCCTCCCCGCGACGCCACGTGTGGGAGTAAGGCCAAGTTCGGCCTACCATCGGTATTGAGACATCGTGTATATTAATATTTGAATAGTCATATTTGGCACTATATCGTCAAGTTGGACGTAGTCTATTAAGCTAATAATAGTCTGTTAATATATAGTGCTTCGTACGGTGAGAATACTATTGTAGTCAGTACCCCATCGTTTCGGGCAGAGAACTGGCTGCTTATCCAGGATGATCGACCCCATGTGAGATTGCATCTGAGGAGCCCCAGAGCCGACGAGCGAGTGGACCTGTATACCGGATTATTCTACCGACGACAGCCCGCCTTCCCAGGCACGGATTATGCTTTGTGTACAGTGATTATTCCATGGATAAAGACCCTCGACACTGCCGTGTGTTGGAACCCCCCCCCCTGGAGAGGACGCAAGGTGAGGAGACGCTCTGCAAGACGAGGTCGCTTCACGTCTCTCCCCCGTGGACCGGAGAGAGCCGGCCCACAGAGAGTCCAACTGCTTTCATCTGTGGTCCAAGGATCGCTGGCGCATTGAACTGCACAACTGTGGGTTCACCCAGGATACCCTTGGCCGGACGAGGCAGCCAGACTCTACCCCCCCCCCCCTCCTACTCCTGTTGTCTTACAAGCGACCGGATTACCCCCCTTAGTGTATCCAGTCTTATAATCATTAAAGTATCATTGCTGTTATTCCTTAACTATTCCAGGTCGTATATTTACCGCCTGCGCCCCCAGAGATTGGACATTCTCTATTGATATACCAACGAATACTCTTGCCATAAAAGTGCATACTAATTCCCATTCATAAATGTGATTGATTTGATTAAGTGCTTGCTCTACACACCATCGCTGTGTAGAAATAAAGACCTATTTCTAATTCATACATTTGTGTTGGATCCGTTTCATCTACGTGACAGTGTTCATCATAATATATTTATGCCGAGTACTGGGTGGCCGAATATTAAGTACAAAGGTAGTGGTAGTAAGTATCATATCTAGTAATACAGTCAGGGAATTGTACCCCTCAGTTACAATTATTATTATTATTATTATTATTATTATTATTATTATTATTATTATTATTCAGTTATCAGGCATGTGTTTAGGTTGTCTATTACTAATGGTTTGATTAGGTATTGTGTTTGTAAATATCTGTTTTAAAGCCAGAAATCTCCACTTCAGTAGCACTCACATACACCAAACCTTCCAGTTCTATTCATATCTATATGTTCTGAAGGTATTTACAGAAGGGTTTGTTGATATCGCATTTATACCCTGATTTATATCACATTTTATTCCTAAAAACATGGCGAAATATGGAATTTTACCATAAAAATTTACTGAATGGAGTATTTTCTGATTTATGGAGTGATAAAAAGAGATATCCAAAATCCCCTCTGTAATAACCTTTGGCTCTAATATGTCAACAAAATAAAACTATAATTTTGAAAATGGCTTTATCCAATGTTCAGATTTCTGTCCTGGAATTATATGCAAATTAGTGCATATTTAAGTAGATCATGCCTCATTTGCATATTTAAACATACAATTTCAGAAAACTTGTAATACAAATAAGTCTTGTCTTAATATAAGTAATCAACTGGAGAAGTTTCATTGTGATATCTATTAGTTAATTTTTTTACCCTATTCACCTGTAGTGTCTCCCCTTAACTTTAAATGGGACTGGAACAAAGTGATATATCTGGGAATAACTATACCTAATAACCTAGACCATCTACATCAGTGTAGTTATGGAAATCTGGAGAATTCTGTAAAGGAAGTGTTAAGGATTGTGTTGGCAATGAACCCAAGCGCAAACAGAGACGAGGGAGAGGTAGATGTGAATTGTCAATATGAGCACTGCTCCTTTAATTCAAGACACTTCGAGCCAGGGTTGAAGTGTAACAAAAAATACTTTAAAGGCAGCAGTAAAACAAAACAAGGAATAGCTCAGCTAAGACTGGCAGAGGGCAAAAATACAAAACAAAGAATAATCTCATAAAGAGAGAGCAAGTCCAAAAATGTACAAAACAAAAAGACACGTCACAAGAAGGTGCTGAAAATACAAAACAAAGAATAATCTCATAAAGAGAGAGCAAGTCAAAAAATTTACAAAACAAAAAGACACGTCACAAGAAGGTGCTGAAAATACAAAAAAAATAATAATCTCATAAAGAGAGAGCAAGTCAAAAAATGTACAAAACAAAAAGACACGTCACAAGACGGTGCAAAAACATTACCAGGTGAGAGCCAGGATACAACAGGAGACAAGACTAATCCAAAAACGGCAGGAACAGACCAAGGGGAACAAGGCAGGAAATGCAATGATGCCACTGGGAGACAAGGGGTACACAGGCATAAATACACAGGCTGATTAACACAAGGGGGTAATTGGTAACAAGACACACCTGAGAAGGAAGGTAGAACTAACACACAGGGGAAATAAACACGGAAGCATACAAAACTAACCACACAAGAAAAGACTGAACACTAGACAGAGTAAACAACCACCAAACAAGGAACTAATAAATAACAATTAACAAGGGAACAAGACTAAAGATAACTCAAGGCTAAAACACATTGGAGACAACACTAAAGCCAAGAATAAAAGTCTGTGCAAAGGTGGGGGCTGTTGAGGAGTAGAGGAAACTATGTGCAAGGGTGGGGGCTGTTGAGGAGTAGAGGAAAGTATGTGCAAGGGTGGGGGCTGTTGAGGAGGGTGGAAAGGGGAGAAAGGTCCAGGGACAGGTGGACCCTCACAGGAAGATCTGAATAGGTGGAAAATTGTACCTCTCACTTTATTTGAAAAAATTTATATTATTAAAATGAACATCTTGCCACGTTTTCTATTTTTATTCCAAAACATACATAACACCTAAATGTTTCAATGTTTGGGAGGGGCTGCTGAGAAAATGTATATGGGATGAAAAGAAGCCTATAGTCAAACTCAAAATCCTGCAACAAAAAAAGAAGGAGGGGGACTTGCATTACCTAATTTAATTAATTATTATTATGCAGCACAGGTCAAACCGATTTTAATATGGATGAAAAACGAGATGAGACCCAAATGGAAGTCAATTGAGTTGAATTTAGTGGAAACACTCAGCACATTGATCTTCTCTAGATATATATATAAAAAAAAAAAGCACAGATCAAAATACGCAATTACTCTATATATAACACATTTAAAATCTGGAGGGAAATATGTAAAATAAATAAAATTAAGGAACAAGAAATTATCTGCTTAAGACAAATAGCATGGGACCCAGATTTTTCTCCAAACAGTATTGATGTTTTTTTTAAGCCATGGGAAGCTAGGGCCTCATACGTTTCTATCAAATGTACAATGAAGGAGTGGATTCTTTTGAAAATGTAGCTAATAAATATGCCTGTCCTAGTAATCACTTCCACCGATACATGCAAGTAAGAAGCTACTTGAGAGAAAAAGTCCAAATTAAAACTCTTGAAGATCTCCACCCCCTTCTGAAATACATGATAAAGACTCAACAAAGCCATAACCTCAAAAACACAACTGGACAAATCTACTGAATACTTCAGGAAAACTAAATTGAAGATTTAAGCTATATTAAAAAATAAATGGGAGATGGAACTGAAAACAAACATACCAGATAAGGAGTGGAATCAAAGCTTTAAAGATATCTTCCATTACATAAAATCACCCTTTGGCAGGAGTATGCTTGGAAAATAAATATGAGGTACTTTAGAACACCATCGAGTATGTCGATGTCCAAATTCACACAAAATAATCCCAGCTGCTGGGGGGAATGTGGGGAGAATAATGCTGACCATACACATATATTCTTCACGTGTGAAAAAAAATAAAATACAAATCTACTGGTCAGATATTTTACACATAATGGAACAGATGTTCGAGAAAGTGGGGCATCTAGAAAAACATGATATACTGTTAGGAACACGCCCCAAACACCTACAAAAAGAAGAATTATACCTTTGTTTTTATTTTGAGAGCTGCAGCACTTAACAAGAGCTTGGAAAAAACTTGAACCCCCGAGAGTAAACAAATGGTTAGAAACTGTAGAGGACATATATAGTATGGAAAAGGTAACCTACAAAATCAATAAGAATAAAAATATGCTGGGAAAAAGATGGGGTCTCTTTAAACTATTAGATGACAGACAGATCAGTCTTTGAGAATAGGATTTAAGTAACATGAAACAGTAATATCTTAATCTACTACTCAATTGTTGGGGAACACCCCTTAAGCCCAACGCACACAGCGGGCGATTTTTGCCAGGCGACTGACTTTTTAAATGAGACAACGCACATGGCAGGAGATTTTCGAGCAACAATCGCGCAGCAACTTCTGTCGCCTGGCTAAATATCGCCTCAATCCTATTTTTTGAGACGACGGCAGGCGACACAGCAAGGACAATGAGGAAATAACATTACTTCTACTGGTGTATCATTTGTAATATAAATGAATTTATCAATACATTCATTGACCAATAACCTACATATTATTACCATGCTACTTATGTTAATTATTAATTAACAGGAACAATTTAAATAAATAATGTTAGTTGGAGAACATAAGGTTTAGTGGCCGCTTGTCATTAACTAATAAATTGACAATGCGCCACGATGCACCTACTAGATGTTTTTATACTCGGGTAACAAAATAAGTTGTGGATGTTGACAGAGTTTAATGTGCAGGCTGCGTGAATACTTTACCCAAGGCAGTTGTCCTTCCGCGTTCGGTTTGCGCGGCCTGATTGGCCTCTCAGCGCCCAATCGCGTTGCGCCTAGCTTTCAGTTCCACAGCCCAAGTTCTCGCCCATTTCCTCGTATTCACGCTAGTGGGCTAGTCGTTAAAATATATATCGTTTTATATATAATCGTACCAACACAGATATTAGGCAGTACACACATTGTCCTGCAATACATGTGAATGCACAGCTACATTCGCCATATATTTCTATCGCTGCTGCGGTCTACAGTGAAATGCAATATTATTATTATTATTGTAAAGATTATCATTACAATCGCAGCCGCCTGGAGAGGCACTGTTACAAGTGTATGAGGGTTGTGTGCAAAGAGCAGCCTCTCAATTTGCACAATGTGCACAAAATAATAATAATTGTAATGATAATCTTTACAATAATAATAATAATAATAATAATAATATTGCATTTCACTGTAGACCGCAGCAGCGATAGAAATATATGGCGAATGTAGCTGTGCATTCACTGTACATGTATTGCAGAAATGTGTGTACTGCCTAATATCTGTGTTGGTACAATTATATATAAAACGATATATATTTTAGCGACTAGCCCACTAGCGTGAATACGAGGAAATGGGCGAGGACTTGGGCTGTGGAACTGAAAGCTAGGCGCAACGCGATTGGGCGCTGAGAGGCCAATCAGGCCGCGCAAACCGAACGCGGAAGGACAACTGCCTTGGGTAAAGTATTCACGCGTTCAGGCTGCAGCTGATGTAGTTTGTAAGGTTTATTGTCCAAAGAAATGATGGTTGAGAACAAAACAGTTTCCGTGAAAAAAAACATTCTCTCTCAGCAGGTGCATAATACTTGTCCAATCGGTGGTGATGAACGTATTGTAGCGATCAGTCATGCAGTAATGTCAGGAAGAATGAGGAGAGGTTGTATTTGTATATGGTGGTTTAATTCCAGCTCAATATGGGTTTTACAGGTTAATACTTCCCTCGTAATGCACAACACAGCTACCTGCTAATTCATCTCGCTTCACGACAACCTAACGTCCGGTCCGTCCTCTCATATCTCCCGGGGGGAAACCACACACCCACCTAGACAGTCGGATCTGGTGTGGGGGGCCAAGCGATTGTCGTTGAGCGACAGACGATCGCATCCCAGGCGATGTCGGTCGCCCGCCATTTGCTTTGGACTTTAGGCCTACACCTACAATGAAAATTCAAGCCTTTTTACTTATTATTTATTTTTTACTTTATTTTCTTTCTATTATTTAATTTTTTATTTATTTATTGTTATTATTATTTTTTTTATATATGTATATGGGGACGAGTAGGGATGGATATTAGATGTATACCATGGATGGATGGATATGTATACCAGTCCAGGATCTTGGTACTCACCCTTTTGTTTGTGTTTTTGTCTCTTGTTTTTGTATGGGTGATGGGTAAAAAAAATATTAAAAAGGTGTCAAGATTTAAAGGGGACATGCATTATAAATGGCTTTTTTTCCTGTGTTTAGCATGGTTTTATAGTAATAGGGGTTAGTATCAATGGGTCTGTGTCTCTAATTACCATATTGACTCATAATTTAAAAAAAATTGGATGGGACAATGCAAAATTAATGAACACTGTGGAGTGTAAAAATTACCGGATTTAGCACGAGGCTAAGTAATTTCCATCCGTTGTCCCCAAACATAAAAACAGGACTCATAGAAACAGTAAGAAATGTACAAATACATAACAGCATGTCACATGTGTTCACATGACTGGTTGGTCTTCAGCAATTTTTTTAAAGGGGACATGCATTATAAATGGCTTTTTTTAGTGTCTAGCATTGTATTATAGTAATAGTAGTTAGTAGGGCTGACCCCTATTAGTCGATTAGTCGACTAATCGGTCGAAAGGAGCCGTAGTCGACTGGCCAACCTCTTAGTCGAATATATATATATATATATAAAAAAAAATTAAAATATACATTTTTTTAAATTTAAAAAAAAAAAATTATCATTCTTTCCAAAAGAAAAGAGGCCTAGAAGCGTGGCTAACGCTAATGGCACGCATACCAGAGGCTAACTGCCTACGAAAACAGGCACAGAGGCACTGAAAGAGGATTTCACCCATCTAATGAACACACTAGACTAGACAAATATCAAGATGGACCAATTGCATGCTTTTGCAGAGGACAAGAAGCCTTCAGTCGACTCCTTCAGATATTAAGCACCCCCCACAGCCCAAATGGAATGATACAAAATTTTCAAAATTTAATAAAATTAAATAAAAATTTAAAATATTATATATATATATATTTTTTTGTCAACCAATAGTCGACTAACGGCACATTTTCGCCAATCATAGTCGACCAACCAAATCCTTAGTCGGGGACAGCCCTAGTAGTTAGTATCAATGTGTCTGTGTCTCTAAATACCATATTGGCGGATTGCTCTCATTCAGGTCCGACCATTTCCTGCTTGATTTAATCAGGTCGTTCTGATTTGACTCGCAACGTGACGTCACGTTGCGAGGATGGAGCGGATAGTGATCGATTGGCTCTGTGGTTGGAGCCAATGCCCGCCCACAACCTAGGCAGCCCACACAGCGATCTCTCTCTCTCTCTCTCTCTCTCTCTCTCTCTCTCTCTCTCTCTCTCTCTCTCTCTCTCTCTCTCTCTCTCTCTCTCTCTCTCTCTCTCTCTCTCTCTCTCTCTCTCTCTCTGTCTCTGTCTGCCACTCGCAGACCGTGTGGATGACTGTCACTCAAAGTGCTTATGGGCGGAGCCAGGCCAACAGCCTGAATACCAAAGTGAGAAAAATGTGGCTTTTGAGTACTTGATTAGAAATATAAAACAATGAATTTTTTAATAAAACCTTACAGAGGTTTTCCATAGACTCACAGGAATTGTGTAAAGTTGCCCAAATAGTGCTAGGAATAGCAATGCATGTCCCCTTTAAGTTGCCCTCTAAAAGAAGCAAGGGTTGGGCTTTCCCTTATGAAAATGGGGAGACTGTTTCATGTTTGACTGCCTTTTATGGACGTTTTGGCCAAACGTGGTCAGTCTATGTTGGACCATGCAGTCACCTCTGGTGTCTGACCTGGTGCAGAGTCCATTGTTTCTTTTTTTGTAGATGAATTCCTGTATAGGAGGGGGAACTAGTCCATGTAGGCATTTGTAGATGAAACAAGAGCTTTTTAAGACTTTGAAATTTTCAAAGCTCAAAAAGCTATATTGTTTAAAAATATTGCAATGGTGGTATGCCAATGGTTTCCTGGCAAATACCTTGATGGCTCTATGATAAAGCTGTTCGATGTGTTTCATGACAGTGACACCAGCAAATGACCAGTTTGTGAAGCAGTATTCAATGTGTGAGAATATCATGCAATGAAGATAAGTTTTTGCAGCATCAACTGTTAAAAAAGGCCGGATTTGTCTAAAATTAACTTAATTAAAATTAATTGTGCATTTCACTTTTTTGACATGTTTCTTAAAGGATAGGTTCGAGTCCAAGATGATGCCGATTGCCGAGGTACTTGAAATGGGAAACCAATTCCAGTTCCTCCCTCCCCAGAAACACATTAGATCTTGTAGTCTCGAGTTGACAAGATCTTCCCTCACTCAACTAAGCTGTTCTGATTTGATGGTTTTGCTGACGTGAATATGGCACTGATTTGCATAACTAACGCCCCCTCTATGGTTGACAGCGACAGCAGAGCGAGTGGAATTATCTTCACTTCCTCAAACAGAGCGAGGCAGACAACGAGTGAGAGCGAGTGAGAGAGAGAGGGAGAGAGATAGAGAGGGAGAGAGAGAATGAGAGAGAGAGTATGTGCTACTGCTGCTTCCCAGCGAGGTCCAGGTTGTGTGTAAATGAGTATGTGCTACTGCTGCTTCCCCGCGAGGTCCAGGTTGTGTGTAAATGAGTATGTGCTACTGCTGCTTCCCCGTGCGAGGTCCAGCCCAGGTTGTGTGTAAATGAGTATGTGCTACTGCTGCTTCCTCACGCGCGGTTTGTTTCCCCGACAGAAGCTCCTCTCTCTCTCTCTCCCTCTCTCTCTCCCTCTCTCCCTCTCTATCTCTCTCTCTCCCTCTCGCTCTGTTTGAGGAAGTGAAGATAATTCCACTCGCTCTGCTGTTGCTGTCAACCATAGAGGGGGTGTTAGTTATGCAAATCAGTGCCATATTCACGTCAGCAAAACCATCAAATCAGAACAGCTTAGTTGAGTGAGGGAAGATCTCGTGAACTCGAGACTAGACTGATGAGTCAATATGGTAATTAGAGACACAGACCCATATATGATACTAACCCCTATTATTATAAAACCATGCTAAACACAGAAAAAAGCCATTTATAATACATGTCCCCTTTTATGCGTATGTACATTTGTGTGTGTATGTACGTATGGATATGTGCAGTTATGTATGTGTATGTGTTATACCTAAATGTAAAGTGACTTTATTTGACACAATAAAGTATTATTATTATTATTTTTTTTTTTTTTTTATAAATATAACGAGATTGGTGTGGTACAGAGTGATTTGAGATCATGCTCTAAAACAAGATTGGTGTGGGCTTAATACAGGGTGATTTGAGATCATGCTCTAAAACAAGATTGGTGTGGGCTTAATACAGAGTGATTTGAGATAAATGCTTTGACTTGGTTATTTGGGGAAATGGGAAGTAGGGAGGGGATACATGCCTGCAACATGTAAACAACAACATTCATTTTGAAGAAAGACTACATGTTGATATGACTCCATCATAGAATAAGTCAATATGAAACTAGACTACATGATATGACTCCATCATAGAATAAGTCAATATGAAACTAGACTAAATGTTGATATGACTCCATCATAGAATAAGTCAATATGAAACTAGACTACATGGGACAACAGTAGCTCAGGAGGTAGAGTGGTCGTCTGGTCATCTGAAGGTCCCTGGTTTGATTCTGGCTCCTCCTGCCAGCGCATCAAAGTATCCTTGAGTAAGACACTTAACCCCTAACTACTCCCGATGAGCAGGTTGGCACCTTGCATGGTTGCCTCTGCCATTTGTGTGTGAATGTGTGAGTGAATGTGAGGCATAAGTTGTGGCACTATTTAAATGCAGTTCATTTGAATAGAATAATGTAGAGTCTGACATGAAGACAGTCAATATGAAACTAGTCTACATGTTGACATGATGACATCATATAATAATAATTTTAATTGTGCAGGAAAGATAATTACCCTGCTGTCTGTAGCTTCAGTCCTGCTGCATGGTTTTGACACTGGTTTCTGTACAGTCCACAAGTATCAGCTTTTATTTTCTAAATTATATTATTGCAGTCTTTTACAGACATCTACGGACCCTGTTCTCCTATCGAAGGACCCAATATGGGCCCCTGACTTTAGGGTTGAGAAACACTGGTTGTCCATGCTCATCCACGACCGGTGGTTTGGGACGTTTGGGATCCGCCCCTTAGGGGAGGGGGGTCCTGTAATGTTAGGCCTGCTCTGCCTCTCCCTGTGTCGTTATGTGTTCTCCTTTTCTCTCTGTTCTTACTCTTCTCTCTCTCTCTCACTCTTCTTCATCTTCATGTTAGTTTAGAGATTGTTTACTTTCTTGTATTATGTTCACTGTAATTAGTCTTGTAGTTTCTTATTTGTTGACCGGTGTTTCTCAACCCTATCGAAGGACCCAATATGGGGCCCTGACTTAGGATTGAGAAACACTAATGCCCAACACCGTAGTCAGTCCTCAATAGCCATGGCCTTCAGTGACCTGTCCTGACCTCTCTATTCAACCAACAGTATAGCTGGACCAGACCAGAGCAACAGTCTGGGACAGGTCCATTAATGACTTCATTCCTAGTCGGGCTCAACAAAGCAGCAGTTTTAGGCTGAGGTTAGACTAGTGTATTCCTGGCGTTTTTTTATACGTTTTTGACGACGTATCATGTCCTATCTACACAGAAACGCGTTTTTTGGCGTTTTTTTGTGGATACGGCTGAAACGCAAAATTGTGTTTGCGTTTGGAGATACGCAAAAAAAACGCCAGGAATACAGCGTGTAGTCAGCACGGAGCAGTTGTTGCGAAAACGCCCATGCGCAGTAGATACCATCTGCGTGCCCTTCCTGTGTACAGTGTGTGTGTTTGGGACAGAGCTCCGTGTCCCAAATAGCTTCAGCTACCATGTGTTGTCAAGTTATTGTTATAAGGACCCCAGTCCAAGCTACAACAGTCTGCATTCCCTTAACAATTGTTTGTATTGAGCCGTATTGTATTGTACCCATATGCAATATGTTAAATAAAGTTTACATCCATTCATTCTGCTAGCATTACCGATTGCATGAACTGGCTAACGTGAGCTATCAGGATTCAGACCCTGTTAGCTCAGAGTTCCTCTTTCAACTTAACAAGCATTAAACAAAATGTCATCTATTCACCTTTGTTTAATACACACAGCGTTGTCTCTAATGTTATCTAACTACTGATAGCTCGCGATATCATCAGTTTCGTGCTGGCTAAGTAGCGTGAGCTAACGTTAGCTTCTAGCCACAATGCTATAGTTATAATGGCATACTCCATTGACGTTAGCATGCAGCTAACAATGCTACCGATCGTTTTTAGACTAAACTATCTGCTCTTGGTGGTCACTTGTGTTGATGTTAGTTTTGTTTCATCAACAAATGACAGGCAGAACACACAGTGAATGTATCCGTTTTGTTTATTGCACTTTTATTAGGCTTTGCTGAAAAAAGAATTGCTGCATTGAGTGAGCAAGCAAGATGGTGGCGCGGCATAGGCGCCTGCCTTATTGACATTTCTTTGCTGGAGCTTCCACCAGGAAGTGTATTGGCACATTCGTTCTGATTGGTTGAAATTGCCTTCATGTTTGCCACCTACTGCCACCTACTGCTTTGGCAGTGTACTACATCAGTGTGCTTGGCTGACAAAAACGAAAAAAAAACGAAAGTGTGACTCAGGCGCACGACGTCGCGGCGATACGCATAAGAAAACAATACGAAGATGATACGAAAGGTGTAACCTCTGCCTTAGACAGTCTCCAAGCTCCATCTCGCCTGGACGACATACAGTAAATTGTTCCACACGCAACTTTGGCCAAAGAATCCCTTCGCTCATTGTGAGGGAGAACTTTAGCAGGAACTTCCCGCCTTTAATATTCATGAATGAGTCTAGGAGCAGATGGAACACGGCCCACCATTAAGTGCATGTGGGGGGGGGGGTTAACAATGACAACAATGGGACACGGGGCTAACGACAATAGCCTTCAACGGTCTGCCATTCCCACTAGAGTTATCTGAAAGGGCCTGAGTTGGCGGCCTGTCTTACTGATAAACATTCACTCAATTCTTAACAGCCAGCTGGGAGCAGGCACACTAACTAATACCATGGTAGACACGGATAGACTATTTCAATACGTTCAAATTATTCAAATTATTATTATTTTTTTTACAGGACCCTCATCTGCACCTTTAAAAACAAAAAACGTATGTTACTTGTCCTTTCAGACAAGTTATGTTTTTGTAGTTTTTTTTTATTGATTTTTGCTACCGGGCAGTCCGGTAGAGCGAGAGAGGGAGGAGGAATGGGAGATAGACCGGAAGACATTCGGCAAGGATCACCGGGTCCGGGAGTCGAGCCCGGGTCGGCCGTGTTGCACCGTAGTGCTGTATGCGGTGCGCCACACGGGCGCCCCCTCATCTGCACCTTTGTTTACACTGTTTATTTTTCTCATATTTTTATATTCAGATTAGATTTTATTGACTATATTTATGTCTTTCTACTATTACCCTGCCCACACCTGTAACCCCCCCCCCCCCCCATGCTGCTATGACACCTGGATTTCTCCAAGGGGATCAATAAAAGAATATCTTATCTTATCTTGTAAACTGTGGATGCAGTCCCTGTCTTTTGCTTTTAGCACAGAATAGACTTTGCACTGCTGTATCTGAATAGTTTACCTTTAACCCAGAGCAACAGACTACCTACTTCTATTCACCTTCAACCCAGTGCAACAGACTACCTACTACTATTCCAGTATCCCTGTTGTAAATCCTCAACGGCCTCCTACTCCTGTTCCCAGCCTCAATATTGTGAAAATCCCCTTTACTCCCGTCTCTTCACTTTGACTTTCATCAGATTAGGCTTCTCTCCGTTCTGCCAGCCATCCTGACAGATGCCCACTCAATCTCTGTTATATAAAATAACACCACATTACATAACGAGGTTGCAATATATAAATATATAACTCTGTATGATAGCATGTACAATAATGCTGCTGTATATACAGTATATTTTACTGTATATATTTATCCATATCTGTCTGTACATACCTGCATATAACCGTTTTTACATCTGTAGATACTATATCTATTATCTGTACATATTCCTTAAGTTACTAGTTATACCACTGGCCAGTATGACTTACTACCATTGTCTTTATAGCTGTATCACTGTACATATTATATATTTACTTTACTGTTACATTTGCATCTGATTAGATGACAAATTAGTGGTCCCCCCACCCCACCCAACCCCCTCTAATGTACAGTTTCTTCCCCTTCAGACTTCTATTTTTTTTATGATGTTCTCTCTTTCTTACACAGTACCGTATATTTGTATGTCTTGTATGTCATAAATGTCTTGATGAATTGAAAATGGAGGACCCTTATGTAAACAAGATGGACGTTTTTTTCTGGTCTTCATCCTCTTAGCAGTTGTTTGTATTGAGCTGTACTGTATTGTTCCCATTCTGCAATCTGTTAATAAAGTTTTCAATCAATCAATCAATCAATCAATCAATCAATCAATCAATCAAGCAATCGTTGTACTGTACTTGTGCAAGTTGTGCTGAATGCTGTATGATTGATTGATTGATTTATTAAAAACTTTATTAACAGATTGCAGAATGGGTACAATACAGTACAGCTCAATACACACAATTGTTAAGGGGATGCAGACCAGAGAAAGACTTAATTTCGTCTTGTTTACATCAGGGTCCCCCATTTTCAATTCATCAGGACATATATGACATACATGACATACAGAGACCGTACTGCTACATCTATACATTTACGACATACCAGATTTGCAAATACAGTACTGTTTGTGATACAAAAAGAGTCCAGAAAAGAGAGTATATACATTTGATGTAAAAACTGTACATTGGAGGAGGTTGGGTAGGTGGGGTGGGGTTAGGTGGGTGGGGGGGGGGGGGGGGCTGTACATTGGAGGTGGTTGGGTGGGTGGGGTGGGGGGGGGATTGGGTAGGAGGGGTGGGTGGGGAACACTGTACACCTGTACAAGCAAAACTGTACATTGGAATATTGACAAAACCGTACTTGGTCATTTACTGTACATTGGAGGGGGTTGGGTTAGGACATTTACAGGGGCCAGTTTCGAATTGCAGTCTCCCGTAGATGTTTTTTGAGAGTGGTTTTGAAAGTGGGTAGTGATTCACATTCCTTTACAGCTGTGGGTAGGGCGTTCCACATATGTGGCATAATTGCGAAACGTGTTTAGTCCCTTGTTTGAGCCGAATCTGGGTTTAACATGATTTGTGGAGCTCCCTCTGGTGTTGTGATCGTGGTATTCACTGACCTTTGGGAAGTATTTTGACATGTACATGGGTACCTTGGTCGTGTAGCGTATCTTGTAGACCAGGCCCATTGCAAGTTGCTGTACTCTGTTGTCTACTCTAAGCCATCCTAGGTTGTCAAAGTGGGCAGGGGTGAGGTGGGTTCTAGCCTAGGAGTAAGGTCAAGCAGTAGTCTGACCAGTTTGTTTTGAGATGTTTGGAATTTTGTTTTTAGCACCTTTGAGGTGCTTTGATGACAATTGAATCTAATCTAATCTAATGTAAAATGGGATATCGTGCTCCAGGCTGCAGACCTTCCCGTTGTCCCGAGTTGGTTACAAACAAAGACAGGGTATTTGCTTGAATGAACTGCTCTTTCTCTATAACGAATGCTGCAAACATAAATAGAATCGTGGCCCGTATGCTTATAGCTTATCCGCAACAGTAAGTTACTTCCGGGGTAGGCCTGATTGGCCCCGACAGGCACGTGACGCGCAACTTTCTCTGCCGCGCGGCACGCTCCGTGGAGCCGAGCGGCAGAGCTTGCGGAATTACGTAACCGTCCAAATACGCCATGACTTTTATTCGGCGCTATAGCTCACCTGGCAGAGCAGGGCCAGCGGTCCTGCGATCCTGCGGTCTGTTGTTGGTGAGTTCGAATCCTATCAAATCTTTTTTTTTTAACGTGATTTTTTTTTAACGTGTATTCTTTCGCCGGTTAAGGTTAGGCATGGTTAAGGTTAAGGTTAAGGTTAGGCATTGTTTCGGAGTTGGTTAAGGTTAGAACGGTTAAGTTTAGGCGCTGTTAAGGAGCTGGTTAAGGTTAGAGTTTGTCTTAGAGAATGGCAATATTCTTTCTATGGTTAAGGTTAGGCATGGTTAAGGTTAAGGTTAAGGTTAGGCATTGTTTAGAACGGTTAAGTTTAGGCGCTGTTAAGGAGCTGGTTAAGGTTAGAGTTTGTGTTAGAGAATGGCAATAGACAGCCTATTTCCGCGCGACAGCTCTCAGCAGCCTCGTTGCGCGTCCTGAGTTTGCCGCGTCACGTGCCTGTCGGGGCCAATCAGGCCTACCCCGGAAGTCACTTACTGTTGCGGAACAGTTACACGCGGCCCGTATGCGTGTCTGCGTGACGTAGTATGACCCTGCCTGCCTGTCGGCTCCACCCACCAACAACACACGCACACACACGCGCACACACACACACAGAGACACACACACAGAGACACACACGCACACACAGACACGCACACACACAGCTGTTAGGCCCGGACTACCACAGAGGCTGCTGCTCGGTTGCCGTTATTCTGGAGGCTGGAGCTCGACAAGGAAAAGGAGTCGGAGAGATGATCATCTGAAAATGGCGATACTGATGATGATGATGATGGAGGACATATTATACGTTAAATAGACTTTAATTACGAGCGTCTTTGACATCCAAATGGGGAACGTTATTTAGCGTAGAGAGCAAAAACGACCGTTCGTTCTGCTGTCAGCTGTTCGTAGACATTTCTTTGTTTTGGGGGACGGCTTGTTATTTTAGCTTAGCACGGTGGGCTAACTAACGTTAGCAGGCTAGCTGCGGGACTCAAGAAGGTGACGACTGGATGACTTGTCTTTTTGATTATTTGTCTCACTGTGTAGCCGATGTTACCTAACGTTATCTAACGTTAATGTGCTTGTTGTTGTATCGCAATTCGTGAATGTAGTGAGATGTTTGCGTTAACGTCGCCGTGTTGTTGCAGTGGGGAGCTAGCTAACGGTGTTAGCCGCCAGGCAGCTGATGTTAGCTTCTAACTGGAGATCAATGCCTTTGTCTTTTCGCCTTTTGCTCCCAATCTCCTGACATGTAACGGTGAGAGACGGAGAAATGTCAATCGATGTGAATCTTATCAATATGATGTGAACGTTAGGTTATGTTGGGTAGCTAGCTAGGTTAGTTGGCGATAGGCTAGAGTAGATAGATAATAACATTGATCCTTTGTTTTAATGTACAGTTACAGCCAGGTTACAAAGCACTGTACATCAGCTCAGGGCATTGGCATGGTGTTGTCATGTTGATTTAAGAAGCCAACTACATCCCTTAATTTGCATTTGATTTCCATCATGCTGATGCTGTCTTTGGGTGCTGCGAATCGATTTCTTATGGGAAAGCTGTCATAGGCTTTGGGACCAGACAGTTATTGTGTTTATGTAGTTGATACTTATGGATGAGCTAGTCAATAACACATCTAGACCCACCAGCTTCAATAGCTGCCAGTGAGCGTTTTGATTATACATTTTGAGGAAAACCTAGACCAATAGGTTTTGGAAGCCAAAGCTTGCACAAGGCGATATATCTAGGGTTTAGTAGGAGCATACAGTTGCTATTATGGCCTACACATTGTTCTCCAATAAGATCCTACCTCCATGGATACCTCTACACATCATCCTCTTATTGGTCACTGGTAAGTAACTTTATTGTTATGTATTTTATTGTACACTGAAGTGTGGATGACCGCATATTAATGCACATTTTAAACACATCTTCGGACTTGGATGTTCTCTCTCTCTTCTGAAATTATTAATCTATATTGTCCAGAATACCTGTAAATGACGTGTCATTTTAAGTCTAAGCAGGTTTTAAACTGATATGGCACTGTGTCTTGTTTTCATGTGGTAGTGGTACATTAGAGAACCCACCCTGTCTGTCTCTACACACTACACTCCCCAAAGCAGACACCTACATGCTCACACATGCTTTACTGTCAGTGTCAGTTAGGCTGGCAAGTACAAAGAGTTCAGGGCCTAAACTACTATTACCGCAGGTTACAGGCGTAATCTGTTATAGAGTGTTATCCCTGGTTATGGGAGAGATTACAGAGATGTGGGAGAGCAGAGTCCTTGCCTTCTGTCTCTATGCCTGACATCGATGATGGATTGTGATGTATCGGAGAGAGAGCTGACAACCGTGGCGTCATTGTCTGGCTGAAAATAAAATGTACAGAGATGTTTGGCAGTTTTGAAGGCAGTGTTTCAGCGGTTGTCTTGGTCAGAGTGTCTGACTATTCTTGGTGCTTCGTTAGTGTGTCCCATGTCTAACCAGTCAGTCAAACTAATACTATACAATTCACTTCAACAATAGCAAGGTACTAGACTACTAGGGCTGCTCAATTTATTATTTTGAAATCAGGACTATTAAATATGATTACTCATTGATTTGAGATCATCATGCATTTATTGAACTTTAACACAATGACTTTAGTTTAAATATAATTTAACTGAAAAATGTGAAATAAATTAAAATAAATAAGTAAGTGGAGAAATAAATACATAAATATCACCACCTATGTTGTAGTGCAATTCACTGCCATAACCTACTGCTTAGGGGTGCACCGATGTATCGGTCGGGTATCGGTGTCGGCCGATAAGTGCCTTGTTGACTGCAATCGGCCTATCGGCCGATAAGCTCGAATGTGCCCATGGCAGTAGCCGATAAATTCAGTCGCATCCTGCACAACGCCGGCCCCGCCCCAGTCCCCCACACACACACACAAGCTACTGCATCAAAGTTACTACTAAATATTCAACATTCTCTTTTGAGACTCCGCTTCAGACTCTTATGATTTGGCACTAAAAGCTAAACATTGACACCGATATGGCTGTCTGCAACATGTCATTAATTGTGTACGCGAGGTGGTCGCTCAGTGACGACGCTAACATGAGCTAGGTTAGCTAGCATTAGCTACCGGGAGATGCAAGACTAACGTTACTGGTGAAAATGTGATTTGCGTTGGAATACTCCTTTGCCAACTTGCTGTACTTTGCTTGCAGGTCTGCAGCCATTATTGCTGGATTATGAATAGCCCCAACTTTAGCCAAGGTAACGTTATGGCTAAACCTTTAACAATAGTTAACGCTAGCTTTCGGTTAGCTGTTCAATGCTATTAATAACACAACTCCCCGTCAACACCCTCTCTCGGGAAGATGGCATTTAAGAAAGTATCTGCTGTTAAAATGACACAAACATTCGTTTTGTGGCATTAAGTTTCAAGTTTCTTTAATAGTTGTCATACAGAAGTACAGAATACTTTTATACAAAATGCTTCTTACTGTTGCGCTCCAGAGAATGTGCAAGACAAGATAAGTATGAAATAAAATAACATAGTAAAATTAGAGTAAAAAAAATGAATAGACGTAGTTACCATACAATATACAATACTGTGCAGTGTACTAATATACAATACTATATAGTGCAAGGCAGAAATGGAGAAATGGAGAAATGGGACGAGGTGCAATTTAGGTACAATTCACAGTAGGTGTACGAGTTGTAGTGCAAATCCTTTATCAATAAATATAAAGTGTAAGTGTGTTTGTGTGATCTAAAGTGTGGAGAGTGGGTGCTGCAGTGTGTTGTTTGTTTGAGTGAGTGTGTGCGTGTGGGTGTGTGTGCTGTGTGCATTTGATGGTTGTTGCATAGTGATTATTGTTCGTTTAGCAGCCTGATGGCCTGGGGATAGAAGCTTCTTCTGAGTCTTTCTGTGCTCGCCTTAAGACTCCGGTATCGCTTGCCTGACCGCAGCAGTTCAAAGAGGCAGTTGTTATATAGTTAGTGTTACACGTTCAATAACAAGCATATTATTTACCCGAAGATAGCAGTAAGCAAGGCATTACTCCGTTAGTCCGTTCATAGCTCAGTTCCATTCCGTTGCTCATTCCGTACCCAACTACCCATTCTGCAATCTGTTAATAAAGTTTTCAACCAGACAAATGTATAGAAAGGCTTTGTTTTATTATAACATTTGTTGCAGTAAAATCATTATGTCTCATTTGGTCATGCTGTGGAGTGCTGGTCGGCGGGCAGCTAACGTAGCTATGTTAAGTTTGTTGTGCTCTCTCAAACAGAACAATGGCGGCATGCCCGAAAGTAGAAAATTAATAAACGCTTGCCGATTGGTGGTAAGGACAGCAGGAGGTGGGTGCTAGCGGTGTGGCGTAATTGGCCGAATCGACTGTCAATCAAAATGGTTATATTGCATTGGCTGAGAGCTCTGGTTGAGAGAACAGTATCCATCTGCAGGCCGCCAGACGATACTGGGAGAGAGATAGTGCTACATGGCATGGTGGAATTAATACCATAAACATATTTCTTGACGTTTCCTTTTTTTAAGTAAGTAAAGAGGCCTACAAATACAAACATACACATACAAATATACAGTAGTTTCATTAAAAAAAAAAATATTACAAAAAAAAATATTAAAAGAAATTACAAATACTATACAAATAATACACAAATATCGGTATCGGCCGATTGTGTTACTTGAACAATCGGTATCGTTATCGGTGGCCAATTTTCATATCGGTGCACCCCTACTGCTAATTAGTAAATAATCATTTTATCTCAATTGTCTTTGTTTTCGCCATCGTCGGAAGGTGAAATTGTAATAGAAATTGAAACCCAATTAATTGCCTGGCCCGCACAGTTAAGATTTAAAAGGAAAAAAAATCATGACACAAAAAACTAAAATAAATCGGCCCCATGAGTCAGAAAATATGGTTAGACAGACGTAGAGGCCAGAGAGCAACAGAAAGACACCCAGAGAGAATCATCTGTGTCTGGATGGCTGGCACTGTTGGCTGCTTTTAACCATGTTCCTTCTGTTAGGTTGTGTTCGCAGAGTTTCCCACCATGCATCATTTACAGGTTATTCGCTGCTTTTACAAAACCATCTGCCACCAGGACAGGCAGGTGTGTGAGAGTGTGTCTAGCATGGCTGTAGTGACACACCAACCTGCACTGATGCATCCTTTCCGAAGGGAGAGACCCAATTCGATCCATGCACTCTAATAATAATAACACTTTATTTGTACAGCACCTTTCATACAAAAATGGCTTCAGAGCAGTGATGTAGACAGGGAACAAAATAAGTACCAGCCAACCGCCAATGGCTGGTAAAAAATCTGCCTGGCTGGTTGTTTTTTAAATCTACCAGCCAAATGGCTGGTAAGTCAAAAAGTTAAGTTTGTTCCCTGAGAGCAGAGCTACACAGCAGTGCGCCTATTTTGCGAGCCGAAATAAGTCTGTGGTTTTTTCTTCTTCTCACAACGGGTCAAATGCATCTAACATGCATTGCATTGTCGCCATTCCTTTATGCCCACATCGCCCGAAATGAACGTTATGTTAGCGTAAGCTAACAAGCTAATCCTGATCAGCGGCAGAGCCATAGAGAACAGCAGACAGTGTGGACTGGGGAAAGGGAAATGTGGGGGGGGAGGGCACTCTCCCTTTCTCTGTGTGTGAGTGCATTTGGAAAGACGATGAAGTCACTAGTCAGGACTCAGGAGAGGAGTATATTGTAGTAAACTGAGGATTACTGAGGATGCACAGATAATGTTGATATTCAAATATAAAAAGGTTTCGAGAGGAGTGGAAGTTTGAAGACAGACTAGACTACAATATGATGCGGGGGTGGTGAGTTGAAACAGTGTGTGTGTGTCCGACCCCACTTCTATGTTTCAATAAATTATTTGCATTTAAAACTATTAACGCTGACTCATTCCTTCAGTCCACTCAAAATTATGCTAATATTCCTTATGTTGTTTATGATATTAATTGAAAATAGCATATGAGAGTATTATATAGTAATAATAACACATGGCGATATACTAAAAAGCTATTTAAAATTTTTGGCTGGTAAAAAATCTGCCTGGCTGGTAGTTTTTAAAATCTACCAGCCAAATGGCTGGTAAGTCAAAAAGTTAATTTTGTTCCCTGGATGTAGACATAAAATAGACATGGGCATGAAATGAACAGATAATTGATATCAAAACCTCCCGGACAATTTGTGATAGATTTATGTCATTCAAATCTATGGAGGAAAAAAAAGATTGTAATAGATTTCTGTTATTAAAATCTATTAAAAATATTGTAATAGATTTCTTATTGATTATGATAGATTTCTGACATTCAAATCTATAAAAGACTATTAGCAGGTTTCTGACAAAATAAAAGCAATGCATGTAGTGCAGACATAGAATAATATAGTATAATAGTATAAATTTAGTATAAAAAAATAGACAGAATAAGAGCAGTGCAATAAAATAAATAATACAATTTGCATAAAATAGACAGAGTAAAATAGTGTGGTGCAATAAAACAGTTCTCATCTACAGTACAACAATGACAGTCTGGATGCAATGAGTCCAAGCAGAAGAAGAACGCGACAGCTTTTCCATTGGGTTTATCTTATTGGGAGGGGAAACCCTTGCGAGCACGGGGAGAAAATGCAAACTCTACAAAGGCCCGGGAGATCAGATACCCCACCTGGGTACCTGGCAATGCGGCAACCTTAGTTCCCAAGCGGGAATCGAACCCAGGACCTTCTAGCTGTGAGGCGACAGTGTTAACCACTACACCACCGTGCCGCCGCCGTAGCAGAGTGTATTAAAGGGCTATGGTGAAGAGGTACATTTTTAGATTGCTTTTGAAAATATTTAGTGATCTAGCCTCCCTAATGGCCATAGGTAGGGTGTTTCATAGCTTTGGTGCATAATTAACGAGGGCTGCGTCCCCGATTTGCTCTATTAATTGAAAAAAGTAATATTCCAGTGTCCTGTCAATTCATTCCCCCCAATAAAGAATCCAGGGAGAAAACGTCACTGATATAAATTGCAGACAAACAAAAAATAATTTCCCCAAGGGGATCAATAAAGGAAATGTATCTTATCTTAAATGCAAGAATGCTGTTAAGTCATGAATCAATATAGACTACAACCTTTTTTCACCCCTGGATCTGGTAGGTCTTATATTAGGTTTTCTAATGCTGATTAGTAACATAAATGGTGTTCTTTTGCTGTAATAATTAATATAACGCCAAATAAAGCTGTCTGGTTGAGAACCCATAAGGTTATGCCTATTTTTTCTTAGGTCCTGCCGCTGCTTACTGAATTATCATCATTGCGCTTTGACTGGTAGCTGAAGTTATGCCTTAAAAAAGCAAGCACATTTTCCTGGGATAGTGTGCTTCAATTCCCAGGACAGCAAATGTCTTCTTTTCGGGGAAAATATTAATCCCTCCCTCGTATGGAATGAATATGCTCTGTGGTTTGATGAGGTAGGCCTGTCAGGTTTTGTAGAATGCTGTCATCGATGGAGAGATTATATCACTGACTGAGGGCTGCTACAACAACAACAACAACAACAGTAAATCATAACAACTTTCAGCTGTCTTTATGATCTCTATGCTCAAATGTATCTGTAACAGGACTGGGCTTTTTAAATTCTGCATCTTCCTGTGAAGGAAGGGTGCACTGCATTTACAACACAAGACAACATGAGAGTAACACGGCATGCAGCACAATAATCACTTTGTCTCAATTATCTTGTTTTCATGATCTTGGGAAGCCCATCCCTATTACACATCCATAATAATACAGCCCTACATTCATGTAGTTAGTAGTACCCTCAAGACTCCTACGCTCTGCATCTTTTGGCTGCCTGAGACCCACTCCTATTTGGGGGTGGGGGGGTCAGCGAAATGAAGCAGGCTATTCTCTGTCCTGGCTCCACGTGGTGGAATGAACTTCCCACCACAGTCGACTAAAACACTTTCCAACCTCTTACCCAGGTGTACCCCTCCTGCTGACTTGCTGTACACAAATTGTACGTCACTTTGGATAGAAGTGTCAGATAAATGAATACATGTGAATGTAGCACATTGCTCAGCCTTCTGGCATCTGCCCATCTTGTCAGATGACCAGTCCGCCTCTCTGCCCGGGACAGTTCAGTCATTATGTTCTTCCTGTGGTTCAGGACAGTTCTGTCATTTAGGGGTGGAACGGTATGCATTCAAACCGTACACCGTTCGGCACAACCTACACGGTTCGGCGTGTGTGGGTGGGTATTGTTCGGTTCAGGGGATGCAAAAAATTTTTTTTTTTCATTTGCCACGGAGAGCTGCAGCAGCAGGCGCTAGTCAGTTCGTAGAAAGTCCGTGGAAATGGCAAGCGCAATATAAATCAATCTTCATTACGACTTTAAAAACATTTGTTATTAACATTACATAGGCCTACATCCAGGGACCGAAACTAGAGAGCGCCACCCGCCATTTGCGCTCAGTTTTTACGTTTGGCGCCTCCCACTGAGACGTCTGAGCGCCGTGTGGCGGCAGGGTACAAAATAGTTACACGCCCAGCGCCACAGGCGTGTAGATTTAATGTTTGGCCGTCATAAATTAAGGCCTGGGCGCCATCTGGCGGCCAACTAAATCCACTGCATGGGTCGGGATTAATATGATGCAGGGATTGCTGGCGTGGTGAGTTGAAACGAAAGTGAAACTGTGTGTGTGTGTGTGAGATGCGCTCTGCTCACGAGATCAAGTTTGTAACATGAGACGCACATGTGATCTGTCTTCATCCGTTCTTTAGCCTACTACAAAAAAAACCTGCAATCGCGTTTTTGATTGTGCTCTGATATTTAATTTTGCATTTGATTTGACCAAATATGTGGAGGCATATTCCCGGAGTAGCTCCCCCGGGTCCCCCCTCAAAATTAAGAAAAACAGGCGACAACATTAACGTTGACGAGTCAGTTGCTACCACCAGCACCACCGATAACACTGCACCTGCTACTAGCGTCGGTGTAGTTAGGAAATTTAACCAGAAATGGTACACATCTGATTCCGGGAAACCACGAGAATGGCTTAAATTTGAGGGGGGGGGGGTAATGTTTTGTATACCATGTCGTAGGGCTGGGCGATATGGAAAAAAATCATATCGCGATAACGATATGATAATTTTATTTTATTTCTCGATATCGATAATTATCGAATTGTTATAAGTATAAATTTTTTTTAATTTTTTTTTTTTTTTTTTTTTTTAACAACAGATGTATGTTTATTTTGCAGCAATTCTTTGTCATTGCCGCCATCTTTAGTGTTACATCCCCTCACACTCCAGTTCTCAGGCTGCAGCTGGTTTAAAAGCTAAAGTAAACCGGCTTCTCTGCTGGCTGTGGCTCCAGAGGAGTTAAACAGTTCTGGCTCTGCTAGTTTATTTTCGATCTTTTGGCGCTTTTTTGGTGGACAAACCACAGCACATGTGCACTGTGACTCGTGACTGGAGTCTAGTTCTGCTAGCACACATAGCCTACTGTGTACAGACGGTTTCAAAATGTATTTTAAATTAGAAAGCAAACAAAATAAATGGACAAGAGAAAAATAAATCAGAATTTGGTCAGTATTGTCATTTGGACAAGCAAAGCCATTACTTTAAGTTGCAGGCAATAAAGACAAGTCTGTCCACTGTCTCTGGTTTTAAAACTGCCCTGTTGCAGGTAAAAAAAAAAAAAAAAAAAAAAAACGATTTTTCGATTTTTTTTTATTTCGATATTAGATATCGATTATTAAAATATATCGCGATATTTATCGTTATCGTTATATCGCCCAGCCCTACCATGTCGTGCCAAAGCAACGGATAAAAGAAAACGAAATTCATTTGTCATCGGGACGTCGGTGATGAAACTGGAAGCCATCAAAAGCCACGAGACGTCACGCTGTCACAGGGACTGCTCTGTTAGATACAAAGCACAGTCTACTCCGCTCCTGTCTGCTCCGACTGTTGACCAAGCTGTCAGAGTCGACTCTGGCTAAAATGCGGATACTATTCCGTAACGCCCACGCTATAGCGAAAAAATCAAGACCATACAGGGACTTCGCCTGGATGTGCGAGTACGTTTATTGTGTTTTTTTTATAACGTTAGTCCAGCATGTTCATATAGGTGTGTCGGCTTTCACTTTCAGCTAATTATGGTTGTAAAGCCTACCCAGTGGAATTGTTTACATAACAATGCATGATATTATATATTATTATATTATTATTCCATACAAGGCTGGATGCATTACAGACTCCGCTAACATCCCTTGTTGCCTTGTAGGTGGCAAGTATGGATTTGTTTATCTTGTTTGAAGTTGTTTTAATATGTTCTTTAATTCTTTTGCTTCCATATTGTAAATAAATTCGCAATAAATTATTTGCATTTAAAACTATTAACGCTGACTCATTCCTTCAGTCCACTCAAAATTAGGCTAATATTTAGGGATGGGTACCTTTCACATTTGAACCGATACCGGTACCGGTACCTGTGAATCGATACCGGTACCCAACGGTACCTTTTTTCGGTACTTTAAAAAAAATAAAAAATAAAAATAAAAAAAATTATTTTTTATAAATTTTTTTTTTTTTTTACTTTTTTTTTTTTTTTTACTTTTTTCTTTTCATGTCAACGTTCACACGCACAATATATGCTTACCTAGGATTTGACTTGATTCAACAACAAAGCAGTCGGAGCAATGACAAGCCGAAAACTGTCGAAATTTAATTTACCTACCTCAGTCGTAAAAAAAAATCCAAACTTCAAATAACTACAATTTCGACAGTTTTCGGCTTGTCATTGCTCCGACTGCTTTGTTGTTGAATCAAGTCAAATCCTAGGTAAGCATATATTGTGCGTGTGAACGTTGACATGAAAAGAGAAAAGTAAAAAAACAAAAAAAAAAGTAAAAACAAAATTAATAAAACATTTTTTTTTTTATTTTTTTTTTATTTTTTTTTCGGTTTCTCACTTGATTCGATACTCGGTAGTACCGACGTGTTTCGGTTCGGTACCTCAAAAGTACCGAATTCGGTACCCATCCCTACTAATATTCCTTATGTTGTTTATGATATTAATTGAAAATTAATATGAGTATTATATAGTAATAATAACACATGGCGATATACTAAAAAGCTATTTATAATTTTTGGCTTGTAAAAAATCTGGATGGCTGGTAGTTTTTAAAATCTACCAGCCAAATGGCTGGTAAGTCAAAAAGTTAAGTTTGTTCCCGGCGGGCAATCAAATAGTCATGTGAAAACCGAAAATCATGATCCAATTCTTTAGCGGAGTTCTCACTCGCTGTCTCAGCACAGACATGAAGCGCGCACCGCGCACTGCTGCTGCTGCTGCTGCTGCTGCTACCCCCTCCCCACCTGTTTCTGTATGCCTGCCAGGGTTTCCGTTAGAATTTTTTTTTGCAGGTCTGAGTGTCCGGTAGATTTCAATCTACCGGACAAATGGGATAAATTCCGGTCAGAGTTTATTGAGCTTAAAAACAATTGATAGGCCTATATAAAGAATGACATCATCAAGGCATTTATAATATTTTAACTTAAAACTAGGCTACTTTTGCGTATATACAGTCATTAATATATTCCAAATAAAATAAGTCCCTCGAGACTTCGTGCTGCTGCCGACTTGAGGTGTCGGTGGGCAGTCTGCCCGACCTTAATAAACAGCAGTCTGTTATAATCACATTTTTATGAGCTAACGAATTCCGTTATATTGGACATTTGTATTAATTATATCAAGCGAAGAACTGAGAAATTTGGCAGAGAGAGACGGCAACATTATCGTGGTTTGCGTGATGTATATCTCCACCTCCCAACGACTTGGTGCTGGTCATAATGTCCTGTGAAAATAATTCCCTCTAAACACAATTTGATTATTTGAATTGTATTAAAATAGGCTAAAATTAAATAGCCTATGCGATGAACGAAACAATCATTACATTTGTCGTTGCTTCACCAAGCAGCCGGTCTAATAATGACATCCTGTTGTCAGCGCGAGCTGGCTGCTGATATATTTACGTGAAGCATGGAGCAGGCAGAGCAGAGCAGCTGTGTTTTTAGGTCCGCAGCAGCGCCCCCACCCAACAGCTGAATTGCCAATGGCTGAATTGGAGTACTGCACCCTGCCAAGCCATGCTTCTCGCAAATATATCAGCAGCCAGCTCGCGCTGACAACAGGATGTCATTATTAGACCGGCTGCTTGATGAAGCAACGACAAATGTAATGATTGTTTCGTTCATCGCATAGGCTATTTAATTTTAGCCTATTTTAATACAATTCAAATAATCTAATTGTGTTTAGAGGGAATTATTTTCACCGGACATTATGACCGGAGAGATTAAATATGTCGGACTTCAACAGATTTTGCCGGTCAAATACCGGTAATTACCGGCTAACGGAAACGCTGATGCCTGCATGTAAACAGAGGCTATTGCCTCCGAGTCACCGTGACGTTAGTTAGCACTGCTGCTGCTGCTCCTACCCCTGTATGCCTGCATGTAAACGGAGGCTATTGCCTCCGAGTCACCGTGACGTTAGTTAGCACTGCTGCTGCTGCTCCTACCCATGTATGCCTGCATGTAAACAGAGGCTATTGCCTCCGAGTCACCGTGACGTTAGTTAGCACTGCTGCTGCTCCTACCCCTGTATGCCTGCATGTAAACAGAGGCTATTGCCTCCGAGTCACCGTGACGTTAGTCTAGTCAGTGTGGGACCTTCGTGAGATAACGTTAGCTACCGTTACAAAATGACCCAGTCAACTATTCACTTAGTTTAATACATGAGGCATTGTGTAACGTTATCCAGCCGGCTAGCTACTGATAGCTCCAGACATCAACAAATCCTCCAGCAATAGTCCAGTGCATAATACCTCCGTTGGCTAGGTAACTAGTCACTACGAAATGTCGCAGTAAACTAAATAGTTCACTGAGGCGTTGTCCCAACGCCATCCAGCAGTAGCTACAGATAGCTCCTGGCATCAATGTCCTACAACAACAACATGCGTATTCGAGTCCCTGGCTTACATCGCATGAGTGAGGGCTGCTGAATAGGGTCCAGCTGTAGCTCAGGAGAATCCTTTTGCATGCTGAATGTAGCGTTTAGGGTCCAGCTGCACCCCCGGAGAATCCTTGCTGGAGCTGGAGGCCACTCGAGTATACACACAGACAGTGGAGCTGGCGATGTCTCTAGGGATGGGAATTGATAGGATTTTATCGATACGATTCCATTATCGATTCTGCTTATCGATTCGATTCTTTATCGATACCCTTATCGATACCTGATCAATTTATAATTTACATAAATAAATTGGAAATGCAACAGAACTACATTTACATTTACATTTAGTCATTTAGCTGACGCTTTTATCCAAAACGACTTACAAGTTCTGTACGACAAGCCATCAGGAAGGGCACAACTCTATCAGCTGAGCAACAATGTTCATCAAAGTGTTGAGTGCTACAGTGTAGGTTAGTTTATTAGGACAAGTGCATGACAGTACGGTTAGTTAGGGTTAGATATATTTTTTTTTATTCAGATAATGGTTGAAGAAGTGCGTCTTTAGTCGACGGCGAAAGATTGGACGTGATTCGGCTGTCCTAACTGGGGTGGGTAGTTCATTCCACCATTGTGGGGCAAGGACTGAGAATAGGCGACTTCTCTTTGATGACCCTCCCGGAGCTTGGATAGGAGTAGGTCTGAGGCGGCCAGAAGATGCAGAGCGTAGGGGTCTAAGCTGGTTAGAATAACAACATTCAACTTGACATTTCTGATTGTCATTTATTGTTGAGCCCCCATGTCAGAAAAATACAAAAACTGTAAAAAAAAAAACATTAACTATAGCCTACACTTAAATAAAATAATGTATTTGAGATTCTCTTAAAATGTATTTATTTTTTTATTCTTAAACTAATTTAATCTATTGAATAACAGGTCGTTATTCCTCTGACTTCTGTCTCACACACGCACACACACACAGAGCTCCCTCCCAGGGCCCCTGTCCTATAAGGTATTGGCTTGTGTTGCTACACGGACACATTTGTATGTTGCACCACCACGGTACTTCCTGGCTTACAGTGTACAGACTTGTAAACAAACACTCCGTCTCTTATTATATGTGAACTAAAGAGTACAAGGTTTACACAACAGCCCCCACCTGCTGTTTTATTGTATTTGTACCTGTACTATCCGCTGTCGGCTGTTTATCTCTCATTGTGAGCTTGATTAAATAGCGTTAGCTCACGTTAGGTAGCGTTAGCTCCGCGGCTAATTTGAGCTCACCCTGAACTAAATCAATGACTAGGTTCTAAAGCATTCAAGTAGTTTTCACTGCACATAGAAGTAGCCAAACAGCGGGAGCATTTCGGGAGCATATTACCAAAACCCAGGCAATTTCGAGCCCTTAAGGAATCAAATAGAGTCTGCCATGGCTACATGCTAACGTTATTGCGCAACTGTAGGAAAAACCTGGCAGAGATAATGGAATCTAAAGTCACGGGAGCCACACGGTTCCAGGCATCGGCCAATTAGGAACCGGTTCCCAACCCTAGATGTCTCGCAGATAACACAATCACAAGTATGATTATATAATATATATATTTTATTAAAAAAAAAATGTATATAAAATAATAATAAAAAGAATGTTTATCAAAAAAAAGTTGGCAGGTAAGAAATATGCTTGGCGGGTAGATTCTTCCCATCTACCCGCCACTGGCCGGTGAGTCAAAAAGTTAATTTCGCTCCCTGCCTACATCTTGCCATAACTAGTGAAGGATTTGGGGTGCTTTTTCAATGTATGTGATGTATAGATTGGGGGGAGTGACCACAGCTAAAACGGTGCCGGGTCAGAGAGGTCGAAGTGCATGCGGACGGTGGAAGCAGGAGACGGTGGTTCAGTAGAGCAGGGTGATTGTTGTGAGGCACACTGCCAGCGAGAGAATGTTTGTTGACATTCCTTGTAAGAACATCTGAGATAAGAGCGAGTGTCTCCCAGAGCAGGAGGGAGAGAGGTTCATCTTAATGAAACGTGAAATATGTGTAAAGGTTATTAACGCAGTTGTCATGACAACACGTCGCATGACAACCAGAAGGCGGGGCCGGCGTTGCGACGACGAACATCTATAAGTCGAACGGTGTTTGCGGGTGTAGGGCAGACTAGAATCTGACCAAGAGCGAGTAGGACTGAGATCAGCATGAGATGTGGAGAATGCCACATCATCATTAGCTTCGGCTAACGCGAGGAGGGTTAGGCTGAAGACCAGGCCTGAACACTATTGGACTGAATAACAAACAGTGTTTGAAATATAGTTGTAACTAATGTGCCTCAACAATATTCCATGCACCGTAATTTTTTTCTTCTCATAATCAGGTATTTTTAATGATAATTTTTACATTATTACACAATTATTGTTATTGTTATTATTAACAATATTATTATGATGGTTGTATCAACCCTAAATCTGAGTTGGGGGGGGGGGGGATGCAATGCAGACAAACAGCTGCATACAGTGCGACCATTTCACTCACATTTGCCCATTCATTTTTGGACACATCACACACCATCGGTGTGTGTACTGTACGTGTGCTCCACCTACAGGCCTAATGGAGAACACCAGGATGTGAATGGAGGGTGAATGTGAGGTATATCGTGTAAATAAGTTTTGATTGATCGCAAGACTACACTGTAAAAAAAATTATAATAATAAGTTACCAGAACTTTAAAATATTGAGTTCAGTTACTGTGCATTAAGGTTTTCAGTTTTCAATCCATAATAAGTTAACAGAAAAATAAGTACACAACCACATTATTTCAACCTAATAAAACTATGTTTATTGTCATTGTTTTAAGAACACAAGTTGACTTGGTAATACTCACATTTTGAGTAAAAAAAATTGCTTTTAACATGTGCAATGTGCAATGAAATAGAAAAATAAATAATAAAATTTGTTGATTAATCCCACTGGTCACAATGGTGACCGTAATAATGTTTTTGTTATAAGGCTCTGCAAATGTTACTGAATGATGTAGCAATGTATTTCCAGCTAAATTGAAATAATAAACAAATAAAGGGTCTCAATTAAATATGTGGTAGTAAAAATAACCTGTGGGAGGATTTCAACAAGATAAATGCGACAACAGTGCAAAATATTTCACTATAATATTTCAAAGCAATTTATTTTTATTTTTTTATGCTGCCCCCTGTGCCTATGAAAATGCCCCCGCGTGCCTATGCAGGCACGCGTGCCTAGGGTTGCCCACCCCTGGAATAGACTCTTCAAGGACAATACAATCTGTTAACATCTGAGCTGGGGTTTCTGTTTAGCAAATAAAACCACGCTTTTCCTTGTAAGGTATTTCACGTTGTCGAAGTGTCGGATTCTTACGGAGGTGGAGAATTATTATGGTTTATGGATTGCACTAACGGGGGAGATAAGGATCTTATCAGCCAGTGTCGGAGAGACGTCAGGACCATTAAAATGACACAACGCAGAGGAATTGGATGGAGAGCCAAAACAGATGAAGACGTGATACTGGCCAGTTTGATCAGGATCTAACACTAGGGATGCACCGAATGGGAAATTCTTGGCCGAAACCGATACCGAAAATAGGAAACAGTTGGCTGAAAGCCGAGAGGAGAGAGACGTCAATGTGAGAAACACAATCCCTCTCGCTCTGAATAATATGCATATTAGATCACTCAGTGATTAACCGCAACGGGCATATAGTAAATAAGGATAAAGTATGTTAAAGACGCATTTATTGGACTCGTTGCGCGCAGAGTTTACATAGAAACAGCGCGACTCCCGAGGAGATGCATTGCTCCCGAGTCCCAAGAGGAGGACGCAGGACTGAAGAGCTCACAGCGCGCAGGTAATGAATCCGCGTTTTCATGACATCATCACAACAACACGCGTTAGGTTACAGGTTGCTTCTGTTTCGGTGATATATTTTTGGTGAAAAAAAACTCTTTCGGCCGAAAGCCAAAAGGCCATTTTTGGCCATTTTCGGCCGAAAACCTTCGGTGGCCGAATTTTCGGTGCATCCCTAGCCATAACGTTAGCACGGTTTGTGACGCTACAAGTATAACGCACGTTGGTAGCCCGCCATCTCCAATACAGCCAGTGATACAGCCAATCATTATCAGACATCAATGAAATGTTACCGTAGCTAGTAGAGGATAAAATGGGAGTCATAGGCGGGGTGTCGAAAGACAATGGCGTTTATTCAACATCCAAGAAGGCTAACATTGTGTTTACTAATTCCAACCGGGACTATTGCCGCTTTCCCACTGCATGGTATCAACTCGATTAGACTCCACTCAACTTCCACTGTAGGTAGAGTCGAGAACGAAGGTACTAGGGCTGCAACGATTAGTCGACATAATCGACAACGTCGATTATAAAAAATCGTCGACGAGAAATTGTTGCGTCAATTAGTAATTAAAAAAAAATTAAAAAAATTAAAAAAAGTTTTATTTAAATTTTTTTTTTTTTTTTTTTTTTTTTTGTGCACTACCTATCTTTGTGAGAGTGGCTTCTCAGGGTTCCAGATAACATCATAACATGATGATCCCATAGCAAATTTTGGACATTGAAAACATTGTTCCCCTGCAGGAGATGATGATCAGACTAGACACACAATACATTACACACGCACTCCTCTCACTCACACACAGCGATCAGAGTAAGACACACACACATACACACTCCTCTCACTCACACACAGCGATCAGAGTAAGACACACACACATTCACACTCCTCTCTCTCACACACAGCGATCAGAGTAAGACACACACACATTCACACTCCTCTCACTCACACACAGCGATCAGAGTAAGACACACACACATACACAAATTACACAGTACACACCTCTCACTCACACAGCGATCAGAGTAAGACACACACAAATTACACAGTACACACACTCCTCTCACTCACACAGCGATCAGAGTAAGACACACACACATACACACACACACGGACTCCTCTCACACACAGCAAACAAAAGTTATTTAAAGTACACTTCCACTTTAATTTGTATTATTTAATTTATTTATCTTGTTATGAGTGATTGCTGTATTGTTCTTCAAATACATTTTCATTTAAAGTGGCTTAAAGATCCAAATTCAAATGTTTCATGAGTCATTATTTTAATTTGCTATGGGATCATCATGTTATGATGTTGTTGTTTGGTCCTGACAAGAGTCAAAGTCTGGGGTGATGGTAGACAAGCAACTCTGAGGTCATGCTCAATGTCCAATCTGTTCCTCTGCTCTGTCTTCAGCTGGATCAGAGCTGAGAAGCCACTTTCACAAAGATAGGTAATAAAAAAAAAAAAAAAAAATCCTTTTTTTTTGTTTTTTTGTTGTTGTTTACATTGGTTTTCGATTAGTCGACTAATCGAAAAAATAATCGGCAGATTAGTCGACTACCAAATTAGTCATTAGTTGCAGCCCTAGAAGGTACCACACGCTAAATGTCCGTGCGGACCCCAAACCCATAGACAGTTCCGTGTGTGAATTACGTTAATCCACCACCGTTTCACAATTGCTGTGTTGCACTCAATATTTAAATAATGTTAGTCTAAATAAATGTAGACAGACAATGTATGTATTTTAAAAATAGAATGAACAGAGTAGTGTTGTTTGAAACAGTAGACCTACAGTAGGGCTGGGCGATATGGAAAAAAATCATATTGCGATAACGATATGATAATTTTATTTTATTTCTCGATATCGATAATTATCGAATTGTTATAAGTATAAAAAAAAATTAAAAAAAAAACATTGTATGTTTATTTTGCAGCAATTCTTTGTCATTGCCGCCATCTTTAGTGTTACATCCCCACTCCAGTTCTCAGGCTGCAGCTGGTTTAAAAGCTAAAGTAAACCGGCTTCTCTGCTGGCTGTGGCTCCAGAGGAGTTAAACAGTTCTGGCTCTGCTAGTTTATTTTCTATCTTTTGGCGCTTTTTTGGTGGACAAACCACCGCACATGTGCACTGTGACTCGTGACTGGAGTCTAGTTCTGCTAGCACACATAGCCTACTGTGTACAGACGGTTTCAAAATGTATTTTAAATTAGAAAGCAAACAAAATAAATGGACAAGAGAAAAAGAAATCTGAATTTGGTCAGTATTGTCATTTGGACAAGCAAAGCCATTACTTTAAGTTGCAGGCAAGAAAGACAAGTCTGTCCACTGTCTCTGGTTTTAAAACTGCCCTGTTGCAGGTAAAAAAAATTAAAAATTAAAAAAAGAAAAAAAAAATTTTTTTCGATTTTTTTATTTATTTCGATATTCGATATCGATTATTAAAATATATCGCGATATTTATCGTTATCGTTATATCGCCCAGCCCTAACCTACAGTGTGTGTTAGTTTGCTTTATGCTGCATTCTATATTGATGGCCTTCTAATTTGTTTGTTTATTTATTTTAAATAACACAGTGACACTTTTCCTTTTGATAAGAAATCCAGCCATATTCCTTTCATTGTATTTCAATTAAATACTGCACTAATTTCAAGCGGAAAACGAATCTTTTCATTAAGAACTGACAATTATTTTGTTTGTTTGCACTAAGTTAATACTTTGACAAATGTAGCCTATATTTTTCAGTCAGTTCGGTCTTTGTGTGCCAAACATTATTTAAGGCAAACCGCTGTAAACTTTTTTTTTTTTAATAAATGAGAAGCATGTTTACATTTTTGGAGTGTACATTTTTTTTTATATCGAACCGAACCGAAAACCCTGATACGAATCGAACCTTTTATTTTGTGAACCGTTCCACCCCTACTGTCATTATGTTCTTCCTGTGGTCCAGGACAGTTCAGTCATTATGTTCTTCCTGTGGTTCAGGACAGTTCAGTCATTATGTTCTTTCTGTGGTCCAGGACAGTTCAGTCATTATGTTCTTCCTGTGGTTCAGGACAGTTCAGTGATTATGTTCTTCCTGTGTGATCCAGGACAGTTCAGTCAGTATTGCATTTTTGGAGTGTATTTTTTATTTATTTTTTACATCGAACCAAACTGAAAACCGTCACCACAAAACCGTGATACAAACCGAACCTTGTATTTTGTGAACCGTTCCACCCCTACTCATTATGTTCTTCCTGTGGTCCAGGACAGTTCAGTCATTATGTTCTTCCTGTGGTCCAGGACAGTTCAGTCATTATGTTCTTCCTGTGGTCAGAAACCAGAGAGAACCCTATCTGAACCCTCCCAACTGGGGCTGCTCCATTGACCGTGAACAGGGCTCTGATTTTATGAGGCCATAAAATGTTGTGTGAGCTCTTATCGATTCTGTTTCAGACCTTCCAACAATGTTAGAATATAAACCTCATTTAGGGTTTTAGAGCTCACAATCATAAACATTTTATGACCCCACAAAGTCATAGCCCCATTAATTTGTCTATGGAGCAGCTCCAGATTGTAAATCCCTGTGACATCACAGATTGGAAGGTTCTCTCTCAGATTTCTAGCTTTAGGACAGTAATGGTGCATGTTCATAAGTACTGACAGGAAGAACACATTGAATTCTTAAAATGGGTCACGACTCACGTCATTCCCGGGACGACAGTGGCTCAGGAGGTAGAGCGGTCGTCTAGTAGTCGGAAGGTTCCCGGTTTGATTCCCGGGCAGCACATCGAAGTGTCCTTGAGCAAGACACTTATCCTAAGCAAAACAGATTTGCTTCACCTGCCGGCCAAATCCTCCCAGCTGACTGACCTTTCCATCACAGTGAACCTTGGTGTTGTCCTTGAACTTCTCCACTCACATCGCCGCAACAACCAGAACCTGCAGATTCCTCCTGAGCAACGTCACAAAGATCCAGCCCCTTCCTGACAAAAGAAGCCACTCAACTCCTTGTCCAAGCAACAGTCATGTCTCGCCTCGACAACTGCAAGGCACTGCTCGCTGGTCTACCTACCACTGCCACCAAGCCTCTTCAACTCATTCAGAATGCAGCCGCCTGCCTGATCTCCAACCTACCAAAGTCAGCCCATGTTACCCCACTTCTTAGGGACCTGCACTGGCTCCCCATCACCGCACAAATCCGCTTAAAGGTCCTCGACCTGGCACATCCCGCGGCGAAGGGAATGGCTCCCGCCTACCTCCGGTCAATGGTCTCTGTTCTACACACCCTCAGCACCCCTCCATTCTACATCTTCTGGCTGCCTCAGACCCATTCCTATCCGAGCTCCGGGAGGGTCATCAAAGAGAAGCCGCCTATTCTCGGTCCTCGCTCCACAATGGTGGAACAAGCTCGGCTCCCCACCACAGTTACGACAGCCGAAACCCGACCAGACCAATCTTTCGCCGTCGACTAAAAACTCACTTCTTCAATCAATATCTGAAATGAAAGAAATATTTTAAAAACTACCCTTCCTACTGTCTTCTATCATGCACTCTTCCTACACTAATATGTATTTACTACTATGCACTCAACACTGCAGCACCCAAGGTTCAGCACTGTTTGATGAACATTGTTACTCGGTTGTAAGAGTTGTACCCTTCCTGCTGACTTGTACAGAACTTGTAAGTCGCTTTGGATAAAAGTGTCAGCTGCTAAATGACAATGTATGTATGAGCAGGTTGGCACCTTGCATGGTTGCCTCTGCCATCAGTGTGTGACTGGGTGAATGTGAGGAACAAAAATTGTAAAGCGCTTTGGATAAAAGTGCTATATAAAATGCACCATTTACCATTCCCCTTTAATATCGGATAGGGACTGGATGTAGTTCTCAGCATGTAGCTCAATCCCTGCCTTCTAGTGGGAGGGACGGAGACATACAGAGCAGCAGGTGTCAACAAAACCACCCGTCCCTCATCCAGGGACAGATGGATGGCCTGGCTGGGGACAACACTCTACAGTATGTTGTTCACTGACTCATCGCTCACACTGGGTGTTGGCACTATTTTTTATTTTTACTTATCCACTGTACTATAATTCTATGACCTGTCTTCTACTACCTGTACCTCCCCTCCCACATGCTGCTATGATGCCTGGCAGCCTGAACCTCCCCAAGGGGATCAATAAAGGAATATCTTATCTTATTTAGCCATTCGCCTCAGTCTCTGAATCGCTTGTGTGCAATTATAGCACAAAGGCTAGTTAGCATTTAGCTTTATTCTCTGAAGGGAGGGGGGTGGATTATGCGGGCTGAAGTGGATAGCTTTGTTGCGTCTCTTAACACTTTGAATGCCACGCCCGAGATTTCTCGGGTTTACCCCCCACGGGTTGAATGCCCACGCCAGAGAATATTCGTTTTATTAGTTTTTTTTTATTAGCGATCTGAAACCATATTGCATCAAGCGACTCTTCCGTTGGAGATCCAGGCACCCCCGGCGCTCAGATGTGAAAAAAGCGCCCCCTATCGTCTCCCAGATGGTAAATCACCCTTTTGGATTGGACTCAATGAAAGTGAATGGGAGAAAGAAATCCTGACTCCACATTTTACGTCTCACTCATGCAGCCGGGGTCTACCAGAGTTCACTCTGGAGCCTTAGAGCAGCGGGGATTATGTGTTTACACTATACTCGGTTGATCAATCAAATGAGCGCTTTTTTCAAATGGCGATCAGGAATTGGAATAATCCATTTGGATACCATCTGATCTCAGGTAAGGAATCTATGTTATCAGTCTAAGGATGATCAGACCCGTTTTCACGGATATATAAGCGTTTATGTGATTATGGTGATAGGCTGTTTGACTGCGCGCCGTCAGGAAATAGGAGAATCGATTTTCAGCGCGCGCCACGAGCGTGCATAAGTACACATATACTATGGATAATCTAGCGTTTATTTGAAAACGATTCATAAATAGGCAGAAAAATGACAACGTTCTAGAATATTCCAGGAAAAGGCGATTATCAGGGAATCTCTTATTTTTTCAGTGAAACCAAGTGCTTTTCAGAATGGTAGGAAACGGAAATGAACCGATAAAAAAACAATATGCTACGACAATGTTGACTGGAAAATGAGTCTTTGATAAGCGACGGGCAGATTAGACACATATCCATAATTTAAAACATACCGGTAGATTAGGCGATATTAATGCTAACATTGAAGTGGATCTGGGCATTCAAGGGACTAATAATGAATTAACCTCTGGCGCTCAAAGTGTTAATGAGTCCGCTAATGTTTAGGGGTGGGAATCATCAGTTTCATCACGATACGATACGATATCGATTCTTTGGACAATGATACGATATTTGCCGATATCACAAAGTCTGCCACGATACGATACGATTCAATTCAGGTGCCTGCGATCGATATGAGGCGATATTATGTGCCCATTTAACACAATCAGTCACATTTAGATCAACTAAAAAAAGGCTACGGAAATATCAATTGATGTATTTATTTTTGAGCTCTTCCAGACATTTAAATGAAAAACAATCTATTGTTTTTAATACAAATAGACTTCCTGTTCACTTTTGTTTTTATATATTGAGCTTTAACACACACACAGACACACACAGACACACACACACACACACACACACAGTCCCCCACAGCCCCCACCCCTCCTCCTTCCAAGTCCCCTCTTCACTCTCCTGTTCTCTCTCACGGTTAGCTGCTTAGCTTTTAAGCAGCCAACGCGACGTTCATTTAGATATTTAACGCGACGTTGGCATAAAGGAATGGCGACGATGCAACGCCTGTTATATGCATTTGACCCGTTGCGGGGAAAAAACTGCACAGACTTATATCGGCTCGCAAAATAGACGCTCTGTAGTGCTTTACAGCAGATGCAAACACTGCTGTAATGTCTACACGGAGTTTCACAATACTGGGCGCCGGCGGATATGACCCGCGGGGATTTTCAAAATAAGAGTATCGCAATATGAATCGATCTTTTTACGTTGCGTCGATCCTATTTGATTATTGATAATAGATCGATATATCGATCTGGATCGATGTATTGTCCCACCCCTACTAATGTTATCTCAGGCCTCAGGGAGAAGGGCCTGGAGATGCGTAACACTGGTGTTTTCCAATCCACATCCACTGTTCTCTCTTGTCAGTGTTGTGTGAAGGAGAGCTGCTGCAAGGCTCTCAGCACGCCATCACACTCAGGCCCCGTTTAGACGGAAACGCTAGCAGGTGAATCCGCAAAAAAAAATTTCGGATGTGCCTTTCGTTTATACGGAAACGGCGTTTTTACGGGGTGAAACCGCAAAAAAGTGAGACTACCTTCCAGGGTGGAATTCCTAGAAACGCAAAAGCTTTGCGCTCTCGTCTAAACTGTTAAAACGTATAAATCTGATAAAACGATGACGAAAGGGTTGTCACGGCTCTGGTCGCGCGTACTGCTTACGTCACAGGTAGCAGGTATGCGCCAGTAGCCGAGACGTAAACAAAGCAAGTATGTCTGACTTATATCAACGGAGATCACCTGAAGGCTACATTGGCAGTACTTTTAACCCTTTCACTGCCACACGACAGAAGGTTAACCCTTTACTATCACACAACCGGCTGTCGTGTGGCAGTGAAAGGGTTAAATACACAAGAATCTGTCCCGCGGCGTGAGTGGACCCACTGTCTGTGAGTGACTCTGCTTTTGTCCAATCACATTCCCCATCCACAGTCTGCGAATCAGAGGCAGAGTAGGGCGGGTCTTCACAGCACGTCATGTGACATGCGCCAATCGTGTGACAGCGGGGCTTCGTCGTTACAGCGTCGTCTGCACGGAGAATTCCACCCCAAAACGCTCGTCTAAACGTAAAATTAAAAGTGAAACCGCAAGATGACTTTTGCGGTTTCTGTTCACAAAACGCTCGTCTAAACGGGGCCTCAATGACATGACAACAATACTGTCACTTACTGATGATATCAGGTGTGGAGTTGGCTCACTGAATTCCATTTCATTTCAAACTATTATTTATACAGGTAAACATCTCATTGAGACACAGTCTCATTTACAAGTTACAAGTTCCAGACAAATACAACACAAGTAACTCAGGGCTACAGGACAACTAAAGGCTCAGAGACTAGATCTACACTGTGAGGACAGCCAAGATATCCTCTTTTGCTGTTAGTCAGCATTAGCACTCACATTGGCTACCAAAAATACAGACGCGGTCCAAAAACAATGGATTGGATATGGGGAAAACTAAAAGTTATAATACATTATGATCCATTGATTGAAGCTGAAATATCATGTACATTGCTTGTAGGGCCTAACAAAAATAATGGTACCTGGGCTTGGGCTATGACCTCTGCCAGTGGGTCTTGGACTTCCTGACTGGCAGACCCCAGGTGGTGAGAGCAGGCAACTGCACCTCCTCATCCATCACCCTCAACATAGGGGCCCCCCAGGGCTGTGTTCTGAGTCCCCTCCTCTACTCCCTGTACACACACGACTGTGTGGCTCAGCGGAGTAGCAATACAATCGTCAAATTTGCTGACGACACAGTGGTGGTGGGCCTGATCTCTGCCAACGACGAGAGGGCCTACCTGGAAGAGGTCAAGGTCCTGGCGGGATGGTGCCAGGAAAACAGCCTCTCCCTGAACGTCAGCAAAACAAAGGAGATGATTGTGGACTTCAGGAGGTCGGGGGTCAAGGACTACAGCCCCCTCAGCATCGACGGGGCACCGGTTGAGAGAGTCAACAGCTTTAAGTACCTCGGAGCCTACATATCCGAGGACTTGACATGGACCACACACATTAACAGTGTTGTGAAGAAGGCACGACAACGCCTCTACTTCCTCAGGCGCCTAAGGAAGTTCCAAGTCAGCCAGAAGATCCTTAAGAACTTCTACTCATGTACAATAGAGAGCATCTTGACCGGCAACATCACCTCCTGGTTTGGGAATAGCACTGCACAAGACCAAAGCAGACTACAAAGAGTGACACGTTCAGCCGAACGCACAATTGGAGGGGGGCTCCCCACCCTCCAGAACATTTACTACAAGCGTTGCAAGGGCAAGGCTAAGAGAATCATTAAAGACTCCAGTCACCCGAACAACTGCCTCTTTGAACTGCTGCGGTCAGGCAAGCGATACAGGAGTCTCAAGGCGAGCACAGAAAGACTCAGAAGAAGCTTCTATCCCCAGGCCATCAGGCTGCTAAACGAACAATGAATGAACACTACACAACAACAACCACCAAACGCACATAGCACACACATCCACACGCACACACTCACTTTAAACAAACACACTGTAGCACCCACTCCACACACTTATAGCACACACCCACTTTAAACAAACACACTGTAGCACCCACTCCCCACACTTTATATTTATGGATGAAGGATTGCACTACAACTCGTACACCTTACTGTAAATTGTACCTAAAATTGTACCTCATCCCATTTCTGCTTTGCACTAGATAGTACTGTACATTAGTACACTGCATAGTATTGTGTATTGTATATTATATGGTAACTCAGAACATTGTACATATGTCTATACCGAACACTGTGACCTCATTTTCTTCTTCTAAATTCATGCTATATTATGTTATTATGTTATTTGATACTATCTTGTCTAGCACAGTCTCTGGAGCGTAACAGTAAGAAGCATTTTGTATGAAAGTATTCTGTACTTCTGTATGACAACTATTAAAGAACTTGAACTTGAACTTGAACTTGGTTTGGTTCCGGTTGCCGACCGACCCTGCCGATTTAGGTGCGACCCAAGTTTTAAAATCTTAATTTTTATTTTTTAATAGTTTCATAAAAACCTTAGTCAAACCTTTAGTATTATGGATATTAAACATGCTGGCAGAGTACATGCATCCATGTTGTCGAACATTTTAATTAAATAAAGAAATTCCCTATCCATAGTCGCCATGGGAGAGATAAAATAAAATAAATGTCCTACCTACTCATGGCCTTAACTGACAACCAACCGGAACCAAACAATTTTTTTATGCCTAGCTACATGGTAAGCAACATGCTGAAATTGAATGTTTGCATGCTGCTGGCCATTCAAAAAGGCTGATAAACATTGCTCTGTGTGTGAAAGAGGTTAACTGACTAAAAAAATCAGCAGTATTGTATAACAGTCAGGTTGTGGACTATGGACATCTTTCTTTAGGGGAGTACTATCTGTGAGCATGATTTCTTAGATGCTATCTTAAGCAAAGGTCACCAATATAAATGGATTATTAACGGTTTAGCAGCCAATTTTAAGAGTTCACTCATCCTGTGCTCCAGGACACAATCTATCAGACCTGGGCATTGTGCGGCCCGCGGGATGATTCTGACCGGCCCGTGAAAGATTACATGATAATTAAAAAAAAAAAAAATCTTTTTTATGATTTCTTTTTCTTCTTCTTTTTAACATTTTTTCTTTTCATGTCAACGTTCACACGCACAATATACGCTTACCTAGGATTTGACTTGATTCAACAACAAAGCAGTCAGGGCAATGGCAAGCCGAAAACTGTCGAGTGTGGTTTTTTTTCCACAACTGAGGTAGGTAGATTACATTTTTTTTATTTGCAATTAATTTCAAGGCAACTAGGCAGCAACAATCTCGAACACATGAAAACCCTGAAAGAAGTCAAACCATCAGCTGATCAACGGCACAGGTACTCATCCATGTTAGGAGCACTGCATGATGAATTTTCAAGGCGTTTTCGAGATTTCAAAAAGGTTGAGGATGAATTTAATTTTTAAAGGGTTTCCTCCATTTACCTGCAGTGTTGATAGTGCACCCACTGATGTTCAGCTTGAACTCATTGACCTGCAGTCTGATTCACTACTGAAAGAGCACTTTAAGTCAGCATCACTGCTAGAGTTCTACTCTGCTCTCAAGGAGGAGAACTTTCCAAACATGAGGAGACATGCTCAGAAGATGTTGGTTCTCTTTGGATCCACCTACATGAACAGACATTCTCAGTCATGACGTTTACCAAGTCCAGGTACAGATCCTCTCTCACTGATGAACATCTGGCAGCTGTGCTTCGCATCTCCACCTCAGACATGCAACCTGACTTTGATGGACTTGTTAAAGCCAACAGAGACTGGATTTATCACACTGAATAAAAAAAAATAAAGAACTGAAGAACACTAAAATGTGGAAATATAACAAGTGAAATGGGACACTTTTTTTTTTTTTTTTTGTGCACAGTTCTGAAAACATTAAATGTTTAATATAGGCATGTAAAGTAAAAAAGGCTACAAAACTGGGACACTTTTCTTTACACAGTTCAGTGACATGTCTTGTTTATTTTGGCTATAAGATGATGTGATGTCTTTAGAAAGCTAAGAAAATCCTTGTTTCAATAGTATATGAAACTCAAAATAATAACTTTATTTGTATAGCACTTTTTCATACATGCCCTTTGTTATTAATGTTTCACATTTTGTTTATCATTTTGGAAATAAATTCAATTTGAATAAATGATATTTTTGAAAGCTAACTTCACCTTTAACACTTTCAGTGCCAGGCCGTGTTTTCCTTTTTACCCCGTTGATGCCACGGTCCACGGCCCATGTAACGTTAATATCGCCTAATCTATGTTTTAAATTATGCTATGTGTCTAATCTGCCCATCGCTTATCAAAGAATCATTTTCCAGTCAACATTGGCAAAGCAGATTGTGTTTATCGCTTCATTTCCTTTTTATAGCATTTTGAAAACCACGTTTTGAAGAAAAAACAACACATTCCCTGATAATCGCCTTTACTGGAATATTCCAGAACGTTATCATTTGTCGGTCTATTTATGAATCGTTTTCAAATAAACGCTAGATGGTCGATAGTATGTGTACGTACGCTCGTGCCGTGCGCTGATAATCGCTGCTATTATTTCCACATGGCTTTTACAGTGAAACAGCCATATCACATATAGTGGAAACGCTTATATCTCGATGAAAACGAGTCTGATTATCCTAACACTAATAACATAGATTCCTTACCTGACATCAGATGGTATCCAAATGGTATATTCCAATTCCTGATCACCATTCGAAAAAAATCGATAAGTATATTGATCCAACGTGTTGTGTACAGTGTATAACCCATGCTCGCCGCGGCTCAGAGGCTCCAGAATGAACTCTGGTAACTCCGGCTGCATCAGTGGACTGGAAAATGTGGACTGGAATATTTTTTTCCCCCCATCCATTTTCATTGAGTCCATTCCAAAAGGGTGATTTACCATCTGGGAGACGATAGGGGGCGCTTTTTTCACATCTGATCGCCGGCGGCCCCTGGATCTCCAACGGTAGGCTCGGGTGATGCAATATGATTTCAGATTGCTAATAAAAAAAATCAGAGAAAAGCCGTGACGTGGCTTTCAACGTCACAGTCGTAAACCCGAGATTAGCCGTGAGTGGCGCTCAAAGTGTTAATTGCCAAATAATAACATACACGCTTACCAGTTGCTCATTCGGCTCCCCGGGAAAAATAATTGTCCACCCCTGATCTATATCTTACTATATGTTCTTCCTGTGCTCCTGTACAGGTAGCAGTTCAGTCAGTATGTTCTTCCTGTGTCCCAGGACAGTTCAGTCAGTATGTTCTTCCTGTACTCCAGGACAGTTCAGTCAGTATGTTCTTCCTGTACTCCAGGACAGTTCAGTCAGTATGTTCTTCCTGTGTCCCAGGACAGTTCAGTCAGTATGTTCTTCCTGTACTCCAGGACAGTTCAGTCAGTATGTTCTTCCAGTGTCCCAGGACAGTTCAGTCAGTATGTTCTTCCTGTACTCCAGGACAGTTCAGTCAGTATGTTCTTCCTGTACTCCAGGACAGTTCAGTCAGTATGTTCTTCCTGTACTCCAGGGCAGTTCAGTCAGTATGTTCTTCCTGTACTCCAGGGCAGTTCAGTCAGTATGTTCTTCCTGTGCCCTCGGATGAGGTTTACATAGCATTGCTAGAGGGTCTGAACCAGAATTAAAACCTAATTTATGCATTTAGAGCTCACAGTACAGGCAAAGGATGATTTTGTGTCACTCTGTACTGACACCAGCAGCAAGGCAATGCCTGCACACCCAGGCTATTCTAAACTTTAATATCAACGCCGTTGTCTCTGGGTGCACACTGACAGCCATTGGGCCTAAAAAAAATAATGGTTTGTTTCCGTTGCCGACCGACCCTGCCGATTTAGGTGCGACCCAATATATTTTATGAGTTTTTAAAAAGAATTATAAAAAATAAAAATAAAAAATTTTCTTTTAATAAAGTTTCATAGAAATCTTAGTCAAACCTTTAGTATTATGGATATTAAACATGCTGGCAGAGTACATGCATCCATGTTGTTGTGAACATTTTAATTAAATAAAGAAATTCCCTATCCATAGTCGTTGTGGGAAAGAATAAAATAAAAAATAAAATAAAATAAATTCCCTACCTACCCATGGCCTTAACTGACAACCAACAGGAAACAAACAATATTTTTTGTTATGCCTTGCCTTGGTAACACACATAAATCATTCATCTAATCGCAGTGCCACAAATTCATTGCGGCCTGAGAGACGAGTAAGTCAAATTTACTTTATTGATGACCGTTTTTGCCGGCAAGCTATTTGTTTATCTGTCACTGTGCCTCTTTCAGACCCAGTGGAGTAAACGGCTTGTTTTCTGTAACGTTCCATGAGGTCTGATCGATGTTGTTATCAGCACATAACATTGTTGTGGAGTCAGTATCTGTGGCTGGGGGACATTTTGTGGACCAAATTAACCAACCATCAGAGACGGTCATATCATATAGAGCGGCTGGTCGCAGCTATAAAAACTAACGACAACAAGGCATTAGGATCTTGATTTATGGGATGGATTACCGTGGCAGCGATTGAAGCTTGCGAGCATTGGGGTCAGTCAGCCCTACATATGAGTTCCAGAGGTTTCCTAGCATGGCTGAGACACGTTCTGTTCTAACATGCTAACAGATCTGAGAGACACGTTCTGTTCTAACATACTAACAGATCTGAGAGACACGCTCTGTTCTAACATACTAACAGATCTGAGAGACGTTCTGTTCTAACATACTAACAGGGCTGAGAGACACGTTATGTTCTAACATACTAACAGGCCTGAGAGACGTTCTGTTCTAACATGCTAACAGGCCTGAGAGACACGTTCTGTTCTAACATACTAACAGGCCTGAGAGACGTTCTGTTCTAACATGCTAACAGGCCTGAGAGACACGTTCTGTTCTAACATACTAACAGGCCTGAGAGACACGTTCTGTTTTAACATGCTAACAGGCCTGAGAGACACGTTCTGTTCTAACATACTAACAGGCCTGAGAGACACGTTCTGTTTTAACATGCTAACAGGCCTGAGAGACACGTTCTGTTCTAACATGCTAGCAGGGCTGAGAGACACGTTCTGTTATATGATACTATAACAGGCCTGAGAGACACATTCTGTTCTAACATGCTAGCAGGGCTGAGAGACACATTCTGTTATACGATACTATAACAGACCTGAGAGACACGTTCTGTTATACATACTAACAGGCCTGAGAGACCGGTTCTGTTCTAACATGCTAACAGGTAGGGGTGGGAATCGCCAGAGACCTCACGATACGATACTTGCATCATGATACGATAGTATCGCGATACTAAATATATCGCGATACGCTGAGTATTTAAAAAAAAAAAATTTATTACCTTTTTTCAACTGCAAAGTAAAACTTTGTCAACATGTTTTATCTAATAAAATAAAGTTCATTCTGTTCATCTCACTTCAATAATTTTTTTGCAGTACATGGGATTTTCTCAAGCAGACAGATGTAAACACTGTAATCTGTGTTGCATGTACCTGACAAACTGAACTGTTTGTATTACAGTCATATTGAATGCACATGTGTGTGTGTGGACTACTGTATTATTACAGGTATTGAAATGAACAATGCAACTTCCTTATACAATTTTCTTTTTAATATATATCTTTTTATAATAATAATAATAATAATGGCTTGGATTTATATAGCGCTCTTCATGACACCCAGAGCGCTTCACAGAGTCCATTATTCGTTCATACACAGTCATACCGGTGGTGGTAAGCTACAATTGCATACAGTATCGCCACGCAAAGTATCGCGATACTACTACGTATCGATTTTTTTCCCACCCCTACTAACAGGCCTGAGAGACACGTTCTGTTCTAACATGCTAGCAGGGCTGAGAGACATGTTCTGTTCTAACATGCTAGCAGGGCTGGGTCCTCTCACACTACCACTACAGAGTTTTCTAACATGACCTATCTTGCTCCTTTCTGTCACGTGAAGCACACACCCTTTTAACATGCCTGTTGTTCCCCCTTCTCTCTCTTTACCTCTCTCTACCTTTCTCTTTCTCTCTCTACCTTTCTCTCTCTCTGAGCTAACATGATATTTTTTGCAAACTCTCTTACAAATCTCTCATACAACACAAATATACACAACACAAACACACACAATATTCTAATATGTTATATCTTGCTCATTCTCTCTCACATGAAACGCACCAACACAGGCAGAGGGAGTGTAGTTAATATGAATCAGGGCTTTCCTCAGGATTTGCTGAGTCACAACCAGGGGGTGGTCCGAAGGGGGCTGTATGGGAGGCAAAACTATTTGCAATAAAGAAAGCCATTTGCTGTCATTTCCCGAAACTTAAAAACAAAAACAAAAAATGAGCAGCAGAACTGTGGACACATGTGGGACCATTCAGGGACGATAAGAAACCATGGACAGACCCATTCCTATCCGAGCTCCGGGAGGGTCATCAAAGAGAAGCCGCCTATTCTCGGTCCTCGGTTTAAAAAACGAATTTAAATTGGGTGATTTGATTAAAAAACGTTATACATTATTATTTATACATGGTGGCAGTTCAGTTTGCCAGCAGTAGATCACGTTAACCCTTTCACTGCCGCACTACCAAGCGGTTAACCCTTTCACTGCGACAATACACAGAAGGTTAACCCTTTCACTGCCACACAACAGCAGGTTAACCCTTTCACTGCCACACCACAGAAGGTTAACCCTTTACTATCACACTACCGACGGTTACTGTCGGTAGTGTGATAGTAAAGGGTTAACCTTCTGTAGTGTGTCAGTGAAAGGGTTAATGGCCCGAAACCGGCTGTAACCGGCTACAGCCGCTAGATTCATGCAGGCTACTACCGTTAGCAACATAAGGTTGCAGTGTCTCCGGGTGCATAACATTATGTTTGTCTATTGGGCGGCTAGGTGGCGTAGTGGGCAAGGCGCTCGCCACGAATGACGGAGACGCTGGGCTTGCCTGTTCGAGCCCAGCGCTCCACATTGCTTTCAGTTTAGCTGGCCGTCCGTACTAATACACATTGGCCGTATTAGGAGGTGGGAAACTGATGGGTGGGGATCGGGCGTTGTGGACAGCGACTCCTACAGGTCGATTGGTGCGCCTGCGCAGTAGAATCAGCAAGTGTCGGGGGCAGCGTGAGCCTCCCACGCGTTACTCCTCGCCACTGAGAGATCGAGCTGCGCAGGTGAAAAGATGCGACTGCTGTTACCTCAAGTACCGGAGGGGACTTGTGCTATGTATGACTTAGTCCACATTGCAGCCGGCTTGTGGGAGGCAAGAAACAGCGTTCGTGACAGGGGAGGGTTGAATTGGATGATACGAAATTGGGATGGGAGAAAATATAGAAAATGGGAGAAAAAGTGGATAAAAAAAAAATTATGTTTGTCTGTTGCTTCCGTCCACCGACATGAGGTAGGGAGAACGTTATAGATATAGGCCCTAGTGGATTTGTGGGTCTGAATCAGTCAGTAAGCATATTACCGTTTGAGAGTGAATTGTAGTGTAGGACACACAAACAGACTCACTCACTCACTCACTCACTCACTCACTCACTCACTCACTCACTCACTCACTCACTCGTGCTCTGATTGGAGAGAGGGAGAGAGAAATATAGAGAGACGTTTGGGTGTGTCCAGTAGGGCTGCAACTAACAATAAGTTATTGATTATTTTATCGATTAGTCGATTCATTTAAACTATTAACCCTTTCTCCGCCGATGACGTGTTAAGACCTCATTCTCCGACATGCGTAATCTGCCAATGACGTTTTACAGTGTCTTTGAGATCAATATTTCATATTTTCGTCATGGTATTCACATTTCACCCACGGAGTCTTTGCTGGTGTTGTAGGACTCCGCTCAACTCTCAAACGCTTCAATACCGCCACCTGGTGGCCGATCGGCGAGTTGCCAAAACCGGAAGTCACCGGAAGTGCTTAGTCCGTCCCCTATTCTGTCCGGCCACTCGCGGGACTCTATCCAGACACCGTGCATATCGATCCGTTACCATAACTCAATAAACAACATGATTGGACGTGTATTAGTATTATACAAACCGGAACTGGATCACCTAGATTAGGGCTGGGCGATATGGCCTAAATATGATATCACGATATTTTCTGACCTTTCGGCGATACACGATACACATCACAATGTTTTTCTTTTTTACCCCAAACAATTCATTATGAGGCTTACCAAGACAGTATTTGAGTTTGCAAGCTAACATTAAAGACAAAATAAAATACCCATGCATTTAGCATTTTTATATTAGATTTAGATTATTAGATTATATATTGCATATGAGATATTATATGATTTAGATATGAAATATGATGAATTGAAAATGGGGGACCCTGATGTAAACAAGATTAAAGTCTTTCTCTGGTCTGCATCCCCTTAACAATTGTATGTATTGAGCTGTACTGTACCCATTCTGCAATATGTTAAAGTTTTAAATCAATCAATCAATAAATAAATAAATAGCATTTTAGCATTTTTATGAAACTACTGTATATATGTATGTCTCTAAATGTTTTGATGAATAAAAAATGGAGGACCCTTATGTAAAAAAGCCGAAAGTCTTTTTCTGGTCTTCATCCTCCTGTACTGTATTGTACCCATTCTGCAACCTTTTAATACAGTTTTCATTCATTCATTCTGACGGAAACATAATCATTTTGATTGACAGTCGAGTCTGCCAATGACGTCACACCGCTTGCACCCGCCCTGCTGTTCTTAGCACCAATCGGCAAGCGTTATTACAGATTGACGCGACACAATCCTCTTGGGCAAAACATCACGATATCCACGATACGTTGAAAAAGTGTATCGTTAATGAACTGTACCCGATATTTATATAATATCGTCATATCGCCCAGCCCTAACCTAGATCAACATCCCATAATGGCGATCTTTTTGCTCCACGCTCATCACCCAACGGTAAGAGGAGACTGGGGTGAGTTTCAGCGTTTTCTTTACCATTTTCGATACAAACTGCTCTGATCTATATATCACCCATACTACATAAATTATTTAACGTCGGCCATTGAATTATAAACTACCCCCCCCCTCCGGTCAACCGCAGATGAAGAGTCATAATGTCTACGACCGTGTACAGTTGACATTTTTTATCTGGCGTCGATAGGTATCAAACTGCATTTGATGATCTAATATATGCATTTATGGCTATAACTCACGTTCTATGAAATACTGCAGAAAACGATAAAAACATATTTATACTCTAGACCGTATTTTTGTATGAATCAGCGTTTCCGTTAGCCGGTAATTACCGGTATTTGACCGGCAAAATCTGTTGAAGTCCGACATATTTAATCTCTCCGGTCTTAATGTCCGGTGAAAATAATTCCCTCTAAGCACAATTTGATTATTTGAATTGTATTAAAATAGGCTAAAATTAAATAGCCTATGCGATGGATGAACGAAACAATCATTACATTTGTTTCATCGTTGCTTCACCAAGCAGGTATAATAATGTTGTCAGCGAGAGCTTAGTGCTGGGTTTTGCGAGTGCATGTGTAGCTGCAGAGCCGGAGCAGCAGCGGCACAGTGCAGTACTCCAATTCAGCCATTGGCAATTCAGCTGTTGGGTGGGGGGGCGCTGTTGAGCGGTCCCCAGATAGAGCCAAAAAACAGCTGAATCTGCTGCTCTGCAGCGCCATACTCTTTGCAAATAAGTCGTTGCGAGGTGGAGAGAGTCATCACGCAAACCCACGATAATGTTGCCGTCTCTCTCTGCCAAATTTCTCAGTTCTTCGCTTGATATAATTAATACAAATGTCCAATATAACGGAATTCGTTAGCTCATAAAAATGTGATTATAACAGACTGCTGTTTATTAATGTTGGGCGACTGCCCACAGACACCTATTTGATTTAAAGTCGGCAGCAGCACGGAGTCTCTGGACTTATTTTATTTGGAATATAATGATTGTATACGCAAAAGTAGCCTAGTTTTAAGTTAAAATATTATAAATCTACATGCCTTGAGGATGTCAATTATTTTTAAGCTCAATAAACTCTGACCGGAATTTCTCTCATTTGACCGGTAGATTTAAATCTACCGGACCCTGAGACCGGCAACAATTTTTTCTAACGGAAACCCTGGTATGAATGTGTGAATGAAAAAGTTAAACGTTCCTACATTCTGAACGATAGATAATTGATGTTGAATGGGTAATGTCAATTTAGCAATACAATTTAAAAAGTTATAGCCCTGCAAATAAGGTGAACATCTCCATAGACAAATAGAGCTGGCAGAGAGGCTACAAGGATGGATATAAGCTCCGGCAATGAATGGGTTAATTTACCAGAAAAAACAACTACAATTGATTAAATTTGCAATTGAAGATTTAAAAATTATTTACATATTTTTCAAGTGCAGTACTACTATTCTTAGGTCACATGGGTAGTTGCCTCTCTGACACCACCTACTGAATACCCAGAGTAGGACATGAGCCATGAAGTTTATTTATGTCTGTAAATGCTCTGTAGTGTGGAAGCCTACTGTACATGAGTAGGCTGAGTAACCTACATGCCAGGCATTACTGCTTTTAATTTTTTGACACAATACATCATGGCTCCTTTATTATCTTGAAATAATGTAACACCCACCAGTTACTATGACATTGTTTATCATTACATACAAGTTATCTATGCCTGTAGCTAAATGCTGAAAAATGATAAGTGTACCTCTACCTCTATGTGTTATATGTATTATATACCTCGATTGCCTTTCGAGTTTAAATAAAGGTTTGAAATTAAATGATTAAATATGTGTGCCAAGTGTTTAGAGTTCTTGGGTGGGTGTGAGATTATGTGCTAAATAAATATGTTTTTTGGTGAAGTGTCCCTTTTGTAAGCCTGCTGTGCTGTATCATCTAATCCTAAATACACATGTCACACTGCACCGTGCGTCACGCTAGTAGGGATGTGTCTCCAATGTGATATTTCTCTCCTCAGGAAACTCTCGGGCCTCTCAGCGGAATGACAACGTCTACGTATCGGGGATCTCTAATGGTGAGTTATAGTATCATCCTATACCTATAGAATAGACTTTTAATTGTCATTGCACACAAGTATACAACGACATGTGGAGTGAAGCTCAAACTATGAGTATTTACAGCCAAATCGTGTTGTGTAGGTTCATAGTCTCCGATGGAGGTAATTTACAGGCCTTTCCCCAGGATTTTCAAACAGTTGGTGCTGAGTCACAATAGGGGGTGGTCTGGAGGGGGGGCTGTGTCCGTCCGTGACGCAAAAAATGATTACAATAAATAATAATAATAATAATAATAATTATTATTACAATAAAGAAAGCCATTTACTGTAATTTCCTGCAACTTGTAAACATAATTTCAATAAAATGGCAAACACAAAGTTCCAAATAAGTTATTTATTTAAGTACAGTGCAATAATGCGTCTGTTTCTAAGACGGCCCCAAGCTTTCAAATATATACATGATGGTAATGATACCGTCGTCGGGGCGTCCGATGCTCAAGAGGTTAACAAATGGGGCTAGATGGTGCAGAGTCACATACTGTATATGTGTGTGTGGTGTTAACTATAATGTGTTTATTTGTTTATTTATGGATCCCCATTAGTCTACACCCATGGGTGAAAGACTATTCTTCCTGGGGTCCTAAATGTGTGTGTGTGTGTGTGTGTGTGTGTGCGTGTTTGTGCGTGCGTGTGTGTGTGTGTGTGTGTGTCTGTGTCTCCAGCAGCATGTGGCGAGGTGGCAGAGCTGTTACGGGCGTCCAGTGGTGTCATCACCAGTCCTGGCTGGCCGTTCCAGTATCCCTCCAAAGTCAACTGTAGCTGGAACATCAGAGCTAGGCCTGGAGAGATCATTACCATCAGGTAACACACACTCTCTCTCTCTCTCTCTCTCTCTCTCTCTCTCTCTCTCTCTCTCTATCTCTATCTCTATCTCTATCTCTATCTCTATATATATATATATATATATTAGGGCTGTCAGTTTATCGCGTTAATTAGATTAATTAATTACACAGCAAATAATCGCGTTATGAAAATTAACTCAAAATTAATTAAATTTTTTTTTTTTTTTTTTATAATATTTTTTTTGTATCTCATTCATTCCATAAGCATGTAGAATACACATTTACAGATTTTTTTTTAATATGGTCCATTTGCATGTTCTTGGTATCTGATTCTAGGGACATCTATGAATCTCAGGGAATGTATTCCCAGTGTCAGATATACTGTGGGCTAGATCCACAAAGAATGGATTGCACGGTGCAAGTTGCACCCTTACTTACAATTCATTATGAATTGAAAATGGGGGACCCTGATGTAAACAAGACGAAAGTCTTTCTCTGGTCTGCATCCCCTTAACAATTGTGTGTATTGAGCCGTACTGTATTGTACCCATTCTGCAATCTGTTAATAACATTTTCATTCAATCAATCAATCTGCGCGGTGATTGATTGAATGAACATTTTATTTTGAGTAAATTGTAATGAACCAAATGAGAATATCAATATTTTTTTTTTATCTTTGACTGTGAATAACACCATGCTCAAATTGACCAGACCTGAAAAATCGAAGCAAATTAATAGATGGAAGATGATTAAACAGAAGGTTTTGTAGATACATTACTGAATTCTGCCATCCGGACACATGCAATTTGAAATATGATTATAGAATATAGAATATGAGGCATAAAATGGTAATGCGATTAAAATGCGATTAATTAGATTAATTAATTACAAATCCTGTAATTAATTAGATTAATTTCTTTAATCGCCTGACAGCACTAATATATATATATATAGCCTGCATTGTTAGAGACCTGTTCTGGCTATGTTCCACGCTGTGTCCATGGTAACAGGATGAGAAGCTGTGTGGCTGGGACAGAAATGATTTTGTGCCACAAACACAGAAAGAGCAGGAAGGATGTGTGACCATATATGGTGGTTTCATCAGTCTGCAGCTAAGGGAATTGGTGATGTCACCTCCACTACCTCTACACTGTAGTGCTGGCTTCACATTTACCTCTACACCGTAGTGCTGGCTTCACATTTACCTCCACTACCTCTACACTGTAGTGTTGGCTTCACATTCACCTCCTCTACCTCTACACCGTAGTGCTGGCTTCACATTTACCTCCACTACCTCTACACCGTAGTGCTGGCTTCACATTTACCTCCACTACCTCTACACCGTAGTGCTGGCTTCACATTCACCTCCACTACCTCTACACCGTAGTGCTGGCTTCACATTTACCTCCACTACCTCTACACCGTAGTGCTGGCTTCACATTCACCTCCACTACCTCTACACCGTAGTGCTGGCTTCACATTTACCTCCACTACCTCTACACCGTAGTGCTGGCTTCACATTTACCTCCACTACCTCTACACCGTAGTGCTGGCTTCACATTTACCTCCACTACCTCTACACCGTAGTGCTGGCTTCACATTTACCTCTACTACCTCTACACCGTAGTGCTGGCTTCACATTTACCTCCACTACCTCTACACCGTAGTGCTGGCTTCACATTTACCTCCACTACCTCTACACCGTAGTGCTGGCTTCACATTTACCTCCACTACCTCTACACCATAGTGCTGGCTTCACATTCACCTCCACTACCTCTACACCGTAGTGCTGGCTTCACATTTACCTCCACTACCTCTACACCGTAGTGCTGGCTTCACATTCACCTCCACTACCTCTACACCGTAGTGCTGGCTTCACATTTACCTCCACTACCTCTACACCGTAGTGCTGGCTTCACATTTACCTCCACTACCTCTACACCGTAGTGCTGGCTTCACATTCACCTCCACTACCTCTACACCGTAGTGCTGGCTTCACATTTACCTCCACTACCTCTACACTGTAGTGCAGGCTTCACATTTACCTCCACTACCTCTACACTGTAGTGCTGGCTTCACATTTACCTCCACTACCTCTACACCGTAGTGTTGGCTTCACATTTACCTCCACTACCTCTACTAGGGATGGGAATCGAAAACCGGTTCCCAACGGCCGATGCCTGGAACCGTGTGGCTACCGTGACTTTCGATTCCCTTATCGCTGCCAGGTTTTTCCTACAGTTGCGCAATAACGTTAGCATGTAGCCATGGCAGACTCTATTTGATTCATTAAGGGCTCGAAATTGCCTGGGTTTTGGTAATATGCTCCCGAAATGCTCCCGCTGTTTGGCTACTTCTATGTGCAGTGAAAACTACTTGAATGCTTTAGAACCTAGTCATTGATTTAGTTCAGGGTGAGCTAAAATTAGCCGCGGAGCTAACGCTAGCTAACGTGAGCTAACGCTACTTAATCAAGCTCTCAGAGAGAGATAAACAGCTGACAGCGGATAGTACAGGTACAAATACAATAAAACAGCGGGTGGGGGCTGTTGTGTAAACCTTGTACTCTTTAGTTCACATATAATAAGAGACGGAGTGTTTGTTTACTAGTCTGTACTCTGTAAGACAGGAAGTACCGTGGTGCAACATACAAATGTGTCCGTGTAGCAACACAAGCCAATACCTTACAGGACAGGGGCCCGGGTGGGGGTGTGTGTGTGTGTGTGTGTCAGAAGTCAGAGGAATAACGACCAATTATTATTATGTTATTCAATAGATTAAATTAGTTTAAGAATAAAAAAAAAATACATTTTAAGAGAATCTCAAATACATTATTTTATTTAAGTGTAGGCTATAGTTAATGTTTTATTTTTTACAGTTTTTGTATTTTTCTGACATGGTAAATGGCTGCTTTTTTATATAGCGCTTTTATCCAAAGCGCTTTACAATTTGTTTCTTACATTTTACCCAATCACTCACACATTCACACAACGACGGCGGAGGCAGCCATGCAAGGTGCCAACCTGCTCATCGGGAGCAGTTAGGGGTTAAGTGTCTTGCTCAAGGACACATCGACACGGAGGAGCGGGAATCGAACCGGGAACCTCCGGATTGCCAGACGACTGCTCTACCTCCCGAGCCACTGTCGCCCCTGACATGGGGGCTCAACAATAAATGACAATCAGAAATGTCAAGTTGCATGTTGTTATTCTAACCAGCTTAGTTCTGTTGCATTTCCAATTTATTTATTTAAATTATAAATTGATCAGGTATCGATAAGGGAATCGATAAAGAATCGAATCGATAAGCAGAATCGATAATGGAATAGTATCGATAAAATCCTATCAATTCCCATCCCTAACCTCTACACTGTAGTGCTGGCTTCACATTTACCTCCACTACCTCTACACCGTAGTGCTGGCTTCACATTTACCTCCACTACCTCTACACCATAGTGCTGGCTTCACATTTACCTCCACTACCTCTACACTGTAGTGCTGGCTTCACATTTACCTCCACTACCTCTACACCAGTGGTGCCCAACCAGTCGATCGCGATCGACAGGTAGATCGCGGGCTGATTTCAAGTAGATCTTGATTAAAAACATTTGATTATAATTTTTATTTTTATTTTTATTTTTTGCTGCAAAATCAACTCTGCATCTCCTTGTTAACTACAACAAGCAATGCTGTTTGTTATTTAAGATGAGGTCGGACTCGGCACTGACAGATTTGTGTTCATTATGCTGCTTTTATAAAGCCTTAAATGACGGCTTACAATATACAATTTTGGCTGGTAGCTCTCGGCTAGGTGGTAAATTAAAAAGTAGATCTTGGTTCAAAAAAGGTTAGGCACCCCTGCTCTACACCATAGGACTGGCTTCACATTCACCTCCACTACCTCTACACCGTAGTGCTGGCTTCACATTTACCTCCACTACCTCTACACCGTAGTGCTGGCTTCACATTCACCTCCACTACCTCTACACCGTAGTGCTGGCTTCACATTTACCTCCACTACCTCTACACCGTATTGCTGGCTTCACATTTACCTCCACTACCTCTACACCGTAGTGCTGGCTTCACATTTACCTCCACTAGTGCTGGCTTCACATTTACCTCCACTACCTCTACAGTATACTGTAGCTCTTCAACCCTTAGCTTTTGGCTGTGCTTGGCCCACTTGATTCCCCTATTCAGTAGGCCTGCATGTCACCAGATCTAAAAGCGGTGTCACTTGCCTTTAGTAGTGACACAGAACCAAGCATTTCACTGTACACTACTATTTTATTGTGATATTTAATAAACAAAATTGAAACTAGTGTACGGACCTCTCTGTTCAGTAAATACAAAAACTCGTATTTACCTGTTTTCTAGTCTTTGTATCATCTTGTATAATTTTGACACATCCAAATACATAATTTTTTTCATTCCTCTCCTGTAGTTTTCAGGACTTTGATCTCCAGAGCTCCCATCGGTGTGGCGTAGACTGGATCTCAATTGGCAGCTATAAGAACCTTGACGGCTACAGAGCATGTGGCTCCTCGGTCCCGGCCCCCTACATCTCCTCCCAAGACCACGTCTGGATCAAGTTCCACTCTGATGACAGCCTGACGGGGAAGGGCTTCAGACTGGCTTATATCACTGGTGAGCAACAGGTTCATACTATGGCTAGACCAATATGTGATTAAGATATTTAGGAGCTCTACTATAGCACCAAACCCTACCTGCCCAAACCCCTACCGTAGAACCTAACTCTCTCCGCCCAAACCCCTACCATAGAACCTAACTCTCTACGCCCAAACCCCTACTGTAGAACCTAACTCTCCACCCAAACCCCTACTGTAGAACCTAACTCTCTCCGCCCAACCCCCTACCGTAGAACCTAACTGTCTCCGCCCAAACCCCTACCATAGAACCTAACTCTCTCCGCCCAAACCCCTACTGTAGAACCTAACCCTACCTGCCCAAACCCCTACCGTTGAACCTAACTCTCTCCGCCCAAACCCCTACCATAGAACCTAACTCTCTCCGCCCAAACCCCTACTGTAGAACCTAACTCTCCGCCCAAACCCCTACCGTAGAACCTAACTCCGCCCAAACCCCTACCGTAGAACCTAACTCTCCCCGCCCAAACCCCTACTGTAGAACCTAACTCTCCCGCCCAAACCCCTACCGTAGAACCTAACTCCCCGCTCAAACTCCTACCGTAGAACCTAACTCTCCGCCCAAACCCCTACCATAGAACCTAACTCTCTCCGCCCAAACCCCTACTGTAGAACCTAACTCTCCCCGCCCAAACCCCTACCGTAGAACCTAACTCCGCCCAAACCCCTACCGTAGAACCTAACTCTCTCCGCCCAAACCCCTGCCGTAGAACCTAACTCCCCGCCCAAACCCCTACCGTAGAACCTAACTCTCTCCGCCCAAACCCCTACCGTATAACCTAACTCCCCGCCCAAACCCCTACCGTAGAACCTAACTCTCTCCGCCCAAACCCCTACCGTAGAACCTAACTCTCCGCCCAAACCCCTACCGTAGAACCTGACTCTCTCCGCCCAAACCCCTACCGTAGAACCTAACTCTCCGCCCAAACCCCTGCCGTAGAACCTAAACCTCCCCGCCCAAACCCCTACCGTAGAACCTAACTCTCCGCCCAAACCCCTGCCGTAGAACCTGACTCTCCGCCCAAACCCCTGCCGTAGAACCTAAACCTCCCCACCCAAAGCCCTCCATATGAGAGTGAGATAAAGAGGGAAATGCATGGCTCAAGGCAAATGGGCCAATCGCAGGGCTCGCTGTGCTGCATCGCCCAAACACGCAGTTATATTTCGTGCCTGCAGGCTCTGCCGACCAGCCTTTTTATGTTTGAGTATGAATTCATATGTGCACATGAATGTGTGTTACATAATAGGTAGACTATGGCTGCCATTACTCAGCCTGCCTAGGGTATTTATAGAGCAGCTAGCTAACAGAGAGGGAGAGAGGAAGGGATGAGGACAGACAGAGAGAGAGAGAGAAGAAGAAGGATCATATACTGTGGTGTTAGGCTGGTGTGATGTGGGACTTCCTGCCTGACTTATTAACATGACAAAATATCCAGTCCAAGGTTTAGAATAGAATAGAAATACTTTATTCATCCAGAGGGAAATTTGGCAAGTACTTATGATTTAAGTATTGAGAAAGTGATCTAAATTATTAGTATATGGGTTCACCATCTGAAGATGAACTGACTGTCAGCTTTTAGGGCCTGGCTACATTGATCCATCTGTCTACGTCTGTTGTTTTAGATTCCAATGAGGAGATCAGTTTGTTTTCAATGATGTTTCAACGAGGAGTGTCTGTCTGTTGGACAGGGCTGATGATGAGTCCGTCTCCGACAGGTTTGTGTCCGTTTTGATGGACGGAAAAGTTTGGAGAGACTGAACTTTTGCAACTGACTGACACGCCACCATACGTTAGCAAAGCTGATGTTTCTACGAACGCAAGGTTACGTTAATTTCTAAACAAACCAACAGACTGTACTACCTTCTTTCTGTTTTATCTCTGCTTTGCGATGGATCTGTGCAACCGGGCCCTTATCTACAGGCTTCTATTGGCCTCCATGTTAAATCGGGTTAAACCAATGGTTCCGGTAAAAGACCAAGCTGGGCTCGTCGTCTCAACGCTTGGATACATGGAACACAGACACGGCGCGACACAGAGGAGCGGCTGAACGCAGCGGGCAAATTGTTTGTGTGCAAGCTGTATTATTGAGGCGCTACAGGGATAGGCTTTCCAATGGTAGTGGGGCGGCGTGGCTCAGGGGTAGAGCGGGTCGTCCAATGATCGAAGGGTTGGTGGTTCGAAACCCGCTCAAGCCCATGTCCATCCCACTGCCGTTGTGTCCTTGGGCAAGACACTTAACCTACTTGCCTCGTATGAATGTGTATGCATGTGAATGAATGTTGGTGGTGGTGGTCGGAGGGGCCGTAGGCGATGATTATTCGCCACGCTTCCGTGAGTCTGCCTCAGGGCAGCTCTGGCTGCAATTGTAGCTTACCACCACCGGTATGACTGTTGTTGTGAAGGATCAGATTAAACCGAATATGTATATCTATTTATATATATATATTTAATTGTATTTGTATATCGTTTGATATCCCCTGTATATTCCTTGTACAATATGCACTGAATATCCCTTTAGTCTACTAAACAGCCCATAATAGTTTCATTCTACCATTGGACGAGAACCTGGCGCCAGGTTGCCATACCCCTAGGTCCAAGTTCAATCGTGCCGCCTAACATGTCGTGGCAAGCCCCGGTTCCGCGCAGGAATATGTCGGGCGAAATACGAATGGTACTATTTGTTCATAGCGCATATATATATGGCGCAAGTAAAGTAGAACTTTTCTTTTTAGTCCAGTTCTTTACCCTCCAACAGAGTGACAGACGCAAAGCCTCCCCACAACGCACGTGTGGTGTAGTAAGGCCTACTTGGCCCAGAATAGGCATTGAGATATCGTGTAGATTAATAGTTGAATAGTCATAGTTTGGCACTATACCGTCGAGTTGGACGTATTCTATTAAGCTAATAATAGTCTATTTATGTATGGTGCATCGTTCGGTTAGAGTTCTAAAGTTATCAGTACCCCCATCGTTCCTGACGTTATCTGGACGCTTAACCAGGCTGGGCAGACCCCTAGTGGTGCTTGCATCCGAGGAGCTCCGGGCCAAGAGCGACTGGACCTGTATATTGGATTACTCTACCCGGACGACGGCGAGCCTTCCACGGCTTGGATTATGCTTTGGGTGCTTTGATTATTCCATGGATAAAGGCCAACACTGCGGAGTGTTGGAACTACCCCCCGGAGAGGACTCCAGGTGAGACGGCGCTCTACACCAGTGAGGTCGCCTCACGTCTCTCCGTTGTGGACCGGCAGCTACCGTCCACAGAGGGTCCAGCTGTATTCGTCTGCGGACCGAGGTTCTGTGGGCACCGTGTCCAAGACTTTGGATTCTCCCAAGACACCGTCGGTCAGATGGGATACCGCCAGCGGCTTCTCTAACCCCCCCCTCCTACTGTCTTACAACCAGCGGGACACCCCCCCCCCCTTAGTGTATCCAGCTATAATCATCTAAGTACCATCGCTATCGTTTCCTAAATATTCCAGGTTGTATACTTACTCCCTGCGTAACCAGAGATTGGACATTCAATGTTGATTTACCTACGAATACTCATTTGCCATAAAAGTGCATATTTCATATTTCAAATCATAAATGTAATTAAGTGATCGTTGTATACACCCTTTGCTGTATTAAACCTTCGATTTGGTACATTTGTGTGGATTCGTTTCATCAGGTGGGAAAGTGTTCATCATACTTATATCTTGTACTGGATGGCCAGAAGTTAAAGTACATGAGGTAGTGGTATTAAATATCATATCTAACAATACAGTCAGGGAATTGTACCCCTCAGTTACAATTGGTCCTTCGAGCCGGAGGGTAACTAGTGTAATATTAATATAGTGTTATTAATATCGAAATGGCCTATGATGAACACTCCACGAAACGATCCTCCTAACCTAGAACGCCCGCGGCGCAGACGACAGACACCTCAGTACTTAGAGGCTTACACTGTCAGTCAACTACCTAGCCTTCGACAAACGGTAAACGCGGTAAAAGTAGAAAGTAAAATTATGTCTGACCTTAACGACCAGGTTTCCCCGACCACAGAGGCCCTAGTAGGTCCTAATGTAACTGACCAAGCTCACGGTGGGGACCAGGAGGGAATTGACATGCCTTTACCCCCCGCCACTACCCAAGAAGTAGTCCCCGACCAGCCCCGGGAGGAAGACAACCCTACAGAGAGAGAACTCGGAAGAAGAGGAGGAGAGCGCCGAGGAACTAGAGCTCCAGGACTCCCCAACGAGTACCCCCAGGAGCGGCTCACGCAGGAGCGGCTCGCCTCCACAACCGCCTTCCCCCAGCGAAGCGGAGAGGATACTACAACAGGCGTTCCTCGTCAGCCTGACAGCCTCTACCGAACGCGATCGGCTCCAGGGTGAACGCGATCGACTTCAGATACAGCAACGGAGCGAAGAAGAGCACATACGCCTGGAAATGAGGCGCCTTCAGACGGAAGAGAATATGGCAAGAGACCGAGCAGACACCCAGCGTGCCGCTGCCGGTGCCCAAAGAGACGCAGAGCGTGACAGACTACAAGCGCAACTAATAGAGCAGCTGATCAAAAGGACAACACCCTCTCCCTCCGCTAGGGGTTCAAGGAACTCGTCGAGACAACAGTCAAGGGCAGCGTCTCCTCAACGAGCAAGCGACCCTGAACTTGACCAACAGACCGAGCCTATACCCCCCGCAGACCCCCTTCACAGACCGGTCCAAGCGAGACCCAGCTACAAGGAAGGAACGGCATACACTGCGGAGAAGCTAAATAAACGATTACAGGATCTGGAAGATCTGATAGAGGAAGAAGAGGGAGAAGAGGAGAACCAAGCCCGACGACAGCACAGTACTCCACCGGACCAGGAGGTCCCATACAGTCCAGGCTATACCCCCGCGGCGCTGCGCTACAGACCCCCGACTCTATTCACGGGTGAGCACGACGCACGACCAGCCCCGAGGAACAGCACCTGGACCAGCGGGCCATGGTACCCTGTCAGTACCAGCCCACAGCGAGGCGCAAGAGGGGACTCGCCCAGGAGGTCTCTCCCCCAACGCTCGCCGATGTATCAGCCATCCACGGCGTCATACAATGCCACACCGTCATTCCCAGACTTCGCCTATGAGAGTCGAGCACAGTACACGGAGCTCCGGATGTGCTTAGAGACAATGATGGTGGATGTCGCTGATGAACGCCACAAGTATGCAATATTACTGAAGCACCTGAAAGTACCGCGAGCGCACAATATAGCGCTAGCCTATGCTACCTCTTCGACCCCATACACAGCGGCCCTTGCAGCGCTGGATCAGAGATATGGACGTATATGGGATTACGTAATCCAAGAGATAAGGCATATTGATCGCCTACCCCCAGCCACAGACAATCGCTCGCTAGACGACCTGTCAATCAAAGTGCAGTCCCTGGTAGGGATGCTGGGAGCGCAACGGGAGAAGGGCATGCATGAGCTATACGCCAACTCTAACGTCGAGAGGATTTTGGAGAAGCTGCCACCCGCAAGACAGGAGCGCTTTAGGCGGCAGAGGGATTACCGGGATCCCAACGGCCCTGAGCCATCCCTCCTTGATCTAGCCGACTTCCTGGCGAGAGAAGTCAGCAGCTTACGACTGGATACCTTCGGGCGGAGCACGCCAAGCTCCAGAGAGGGACCCAGGAGAATAAATGATGGAAGAAGATCGGTGACTGTCATGCACCAATCAGAGTCAGTACCGAGCAGTAAGAGTCACAGCACCCCCTCGAGAAAAGAGAAGTGGAAGATAGCGTGTCCCTACTGTGAGAAAGAACACTGGCTGTCACAATGTGACCTATTCACAAAGATGAATGCAGAAGAAGTGAGTCAATGGATAAAGTCCAACCGGCGCTGTTATCGATGTGCGCGGCCCCACATGGCAGCCGAATGCCGCCTAAAGAAAAGGTGCAGCCGGTGCGATGGAGCCCATCTAGATATACTACACGAAAGTAACGGAAGACGGCCTATACCTGCACCACGAAGCGGCACCAAGGCAAGTGTCATGTACATTGACCCCGCCAGCAGCAGCGGAGCCCAAGTGCTCTTAAAGGTAGTCCGTGTGACATTGAGCTACCAAGATAAAGTCATGGACACTTACGCCGTCCTTGATGACGGGTCAGAGAAGACCCTTCTGCTCGCCTCCGCTGCGACCCAGTTGGGACTGCGGGGGAGCAAGAACGAAATGACGATTCGGACAATAAGAAGAGATTTAAAGACGATAAAGGGCGAGAATGTCTCCTTCACCATCGCAGCCAACGGGCAGCCAGAGCGACGGTACAAGATCACAAATGCTTTCACCAGCCAAGAAATAGGACTATCGCAGTACACCTACCCTGTCACCAAGTTGATGGATAAATATGTGCACCTGCGCCAATTACCTATCCCGCTCATAGACGGCGCTACCCCGACCCTGCTGATAGGCTCCGACCATGCAGAACTCATAGTCCCGATTGACCGGGTCCATACAGGCCCCCGAGGCTGTCCTGCAGCAGTCGAGACCCGCCTAGGGTGGACCCTACAAGGCCCCCTCGCTAAATCTCTCAACCGAACAGCAGCCACTAGCTGCTTCCACTCCAGAACGACAGAAGAAGACACCACTCTCCTGCAGCATGTCGAGAGGCTATGGACCCTAGAGACAATGCCCTTTAAGAACGAAAAGAAAGATATTCGCTCTAAAGAAGACATTTACGCCATCAACCTACTCGAGCAGGGGACAAAGAGAGTCACAGTCGGCGGAGTGATGAGATACGCAACTCCACTCCTGAGGCGAGAGGGAATGCCCACCTTTCACGCAAAGAAAGACGCCACGGAGCGCTATCTATTGAACACGGAGCGGCGCCTAGCCAAAGACCCCGCTCAAGAGAGTGTGTACCGCGCTGAGATTGAGAAGCTAATCACAACGGGACACGTAACAAAGATTGACATTAAAGAGGCCGATCAGACGACCGAATCATGGTACGTGCCGCATCACAAGGTCCATCACAACGGCAAGGATCGCATTGTGTTTAACTGCAGCTACCAGATCGGATCCCAAAATCTGAATAAAGAGCTCTTGCCCGGCCCCACACTCGGCCCCTCCCTACTAGGCGTGCTACTGCGCTTCCGCCAGGACAAGGTGGCGATCAGCGGGGATATCAAAGGGATGTTCTTGCAGGTGAGACTAGTAGAGGAGGACAAGCCTCTGCTACGGTTCCTATGGAGAGAGAGGATCGGAGATGAGAACCCATCCATCTACCAGTGGGAAGTACTCCCCTTCGGAACCACATGCAGCCCGTGCTGTGTTACATTTGCACTACAGAAACACGTCACAGAGGACCCAGCAGCAGATGAAGAGGTCCAACACAGTGTGAAGAACAGTTTCTACGTGGACAACTGTTTACAAAGCGTTTCGACTCAAGAAGAAGCCGAGGCTCTCCTAATCAAGTTACGCGCCTCCCTGATCAAAGGCGGCGTTGATCTCAGGCAGTGGGCCAGCAGTGACCCGCACGTATTGCGCAGCCTCTCCTCCGCGGACAAGGCTGCCAGCAGCGAGACCTGGATGGCGACAATCCCAGGAGAAGCCCAAGAAATGACACTAGGACTAGTCTGGCGCTTCAAAACAGACTCGCTCCACTATAGACACAAACCCTTGGCTCCAGAGCAGGGAAGGTCGGCGGCGATACCGACCACCAGACGGAGTGTGTACAGAACACTCGCCAGACAATATGACCCGTTGGGATGTATTCTACCTTACACCACCAGGGCAAAGATGATTGTACGAGCACTATGGGACAAGGACCAGGGCTGGGACGACCCAATACCAGCACACCTTGCCTCAACATGGAGAGAGTGGGAGACGGAACTCCGCTCACTCCCAGGTGTCAATATACGCCGCAGCTACTTCCCATCCACAGTGAGGCCAGAGACATGCGAGATTGATCTACACGTCTTCAGCGACGCCTCCGAAGTAGCCTACGGATCGGTGGCCTACCTGCGTGCCCAAGAGAGGGGAGGAAAGATACACACTGCTTTCATCCTGGCCCGCTCAAGAATAGCCCCACGTAAGCAACAATCTATCCCACGTCTAGAGCTCTGCGCAGCCCTCGCAGGAGCGCATCTAGCCACGTTAATCCAACGTGAACTCACCATTCCGGTGCATAGAACAATCTTGTGGTCAGATTCCACGACAGTACTCACATGGATCAAGTCTGATTCATGCAGATACAAAGTCTTCGTGGGAGTCAGAGTCATCGAGATTCAAGAGTTAACAGAAGAAGCAAGCTGGCGGTATTTGGACACCAAACACAACCCAGCTGACGTCATCACCCGGGGAATGTCTCTGGATGACCTAACCCGTCGCAACATCTACAGTGACGGACCAGCATTCCTCAAGCTCCCGGAAGGAGATTGGCCTACGCCCACCCCGAGGGAAGCAAGTAACGAGGAGGCTGAGAACAAGAAACCTATGTTCTGTGGACTGAGCACAATCGCCTCCACAGACCCCAACATAGATGACTGCATTACCCTAGAGAGTGCGCAGCAAAGAACATTCCTGCGGCACCACCCAGAGATTCAGTCCACCACTGACATGTCAGCAGCTGACTACGAAGAAGCAGAACTTCTTCTACTACAACGAGCCCAGAGAGACTCGTTCCCCGATGAGCTAGACTGTCTACAGGGAGGAAACCCCGTCCCATCAGACAGCAGACTGATTCACCTGGCACCAGAGAGTGACGCCCATAATCTCATCAGAGTGGGTGGTCGCCTGCGGAGAGCCCCCGATCTACCAGATGACATTAAGTACCCGATCGTCTTGAACAGCCGACACAAGGTCACAGAGCTGATCATAAAGAAATACGACGAGGATGTACACCACGCAGGAGCAGAGAGAGTCTTCGCAGAGATCAGACGTCGTTATTGGATATTGCAAGGGAGAGAAGCAGTACGGCGCTTCCAGCGAACCTGTCTAGACTGCCGTAAGTGGCGCGCGCAGCCCAGCATACCACGGATGGCTGACTTACCCCCCTGTCGCCTCCGAATCAGCGACAAGCCATTCCACTCCACAGGCATGGACTGCTTTGGCCCGTTGTATATAAAGAGAGGAAGAGGCACCGAGAAGCGGTGGGGTATTGTATTCAAATGCATGACCACCAGAGCGATACATATCGAGCTCCTTCCGACCATGAGCACAGACTCATTCCTTATGGCCTTCCGGAGATTCACATCACGGAAAGGAAAACCGTCTACATTGTTGTCTGATCACGGGACCAACTTCAAAGGCGGAGAAAGAGAGCTGAGAGAGAGCTTCCAAGCTATGGGCCCAGAACTTAAGACCCACCTCGCTCCATCCCAGATTGACTTCCAGTTTAATCCCCCGAACGCACCCCACTTCGGTGGAACCTGGGAACGAGAAGTACGTTCTATAAAGACAGCCCTGTACGCCGTACTCGGAGCCCAGACTGTGGCGGAGGAAGTCCTAATGACAGTCCTCACGGAGATCGAGGGAGTATTGAACTCAAAGCCCCTCGGTTACGTCTCCAGTGATGTAGCAGATGTCGACCCAGTCACCCCCAACACACTCCTAATGGGGCGGCTGGACCCCGCGCTACCCCAGACAATGTACAGGCCTGAAGAAGCGAACGGCCGAAGAATGTGGAGGTACAGCCAAGTACTAGCTGACAAGTTTTGGAGCAGCTTCCTACTTCACTACCTACCGTCTCTACAGACCCGCCAGAAGTGGGTAAAAGAGAGAGACAATTTGACAGAAGGAACAGTCGTCATGATTATTGACCAGTCACTACCCAGAGCTATGTGGCCGGCTGGCCGCGTAAGCAAAGTGATCACCGGTGCCGATGGCAAGGTCCGAGCAGCTGAAGTACTCGTCCAAGGGCGCACTTACACACGTCCCGTGGCGAGGCTCATAGAACTGCCCCGACTCCCAGATACTATCGATGATGACCATGACCCCATGACTTTGTGAGTTGACTGACCCTTACAGCGGACCTTGAGTGGTAGACAGTGCGGTTAATCTGTCTCTGCTTAGCTAATTAGGTGGGACTAATTAGGGGGCGGCTGTTGTGAAGGATCAGATTAAACCGAATATGTATATCTATTTATATATATATATTTAATTGTATTTGTATATCGTTTGATATCCCCTGTATATTCCTTGTACAATATGCACTGAATATCCCTTTAGTCTACTAAACAGCCCATAGTAGTTTCATTCTACCATTGGACGAGAACCTGGCGCCAGGTTGCCATACCCCTAGGTCCAAGTTCAATCGTGCCGCCTAACATGTCGTGGCAAGCCCCGGTTCCGCGCAGGAATATGTCGGGCGAAATACGAATGGTACTATTTGTTCATAGCGCATATATATATGGCGCAAGTAAAGTAGAACTTTTCTTTTTAGTCCAGTTCTTTACCCTCCAACAGAGTGACAGACGCAAAGCCTCCCCACGACGCACGTGTGGTGTAGTAAGGCCTACTTGGCCCAGAATAGGCATTGAGATATCGTGTAGATTAATAGTTGAATAGTCATAGTTTGGCACTATACCGTCGAGTTGGACGTATTCTATTAAGCTAATAATAGTCTATTTATGTATGGTGCATCGTTCGGTTAGAGTTCTAAACTTATCAGTACCCCCATCGTTCCTGACGTTATCTGGACGCTTAACCAGGCTGGGCAGACCCCTAGTGGTGCTTGCATCCGAGGAGCTCCGGGCCAAGAGCGACTGGACCTGTATATTGGATTACTCTACCCGGACGACGGCGAGCCTTCCACGGCTTGGATTATGCTTTGGGTGCTTTGATTATTCCATGGATAAAGGCCAACACTGCGGAGTGTTGGAACTACCCCCCGGAGAGGACTCCAGGTGAGACGGCGCTCTACACCAGTGAGGTCGCCTCACGTCTCTCCGTTGTGGACCGGCAGCTACCGTCCACAGAGGGTCCAGCTGTATTCGTCTGCGGACCGAGGTTCTGTGGGCACCGTGTCCAAGACTTTGGATTCTCCCAAGACACCGTCGGCCAGATGGGATACCGCCAGCGGCTTCTCTAACCCCCCCCTCCTACTGTCTTACAACCAGCGGGACACCCCCCCCCCCCCCCTTAGTGTATCCAGCTATAATCATCTAAGTACCATCGCTATCGTTTCCTAAATATTCCAGGTTGTATACTTACTCCCTGCGTAACCAGAGATTGGACATTCAATGTTGATTTACCTACGAATACTCATTTGCCATAAAAGTGCATATTTCATATTTCAAATCATAAATGTAATTAAGTGATCGTTGTATACACCCTTTGCTGTATTAAACCTTCGATTTGGTACATTTGTGTGGATTCGTTTCATCAGGTGGGAAAGTGTTCATCATACTTATATCTTGTACTGGATGGCCAGAAGTTAAAGTACATGAGGTAGTGGTATTAAATATCATATCTAACAATACAGTCAGGGAATTGTACCCCTCAGTTACAACTGTGTATGAACGAATAATGGACTCTGTAAGCGCTCTGGGGTCACTGGGATGTCACGAAGAGCGCTATATAAATCCAATCCATTATTAATGGTGATTTCATCATTTCGATTTATGTCGGAGCTTATCTAATTTGAATGTTTCAATGTCCTAACAATATGCTATCTTTTGTGTTTGTATCCATCTTCAAAGCTTGTTTAGAGTGTATAAAGAGACTTGGCTCCATATGATGTGAAAAGATGATGGTATGCATGATGTGTTGCTTTTCATTACCTCTGGTGCAGCATATTCATTTAAACCCATTTAAATACTGTTTTCAAAACATTTCTATGTAGTTTTAAGGTTGTCGCGTCAGAGGGGAAAGAATATACCACTGTAAAACTGCAGGAAGCCTGGGCAGTTGTGCTGCTGTCATGACTGGTGTAGCTGCTGTCTTGACTGGTGTAGCTGCTGTCATAACTGGTGTAGCTGCTGTCATGATATGATACATTTATTTATATTGTGCCCCCAAACAATAGTTATATCAGCCCAGGAAAGAAGAAAACAAAAAGACAGGAAATGATAGGAAAAATACATGCAGTCCGTCCAAGCAGACAGAACAGATGGACATAAATACACTTGTATAGCTGCTGTGATGACCGGTGTAGCTGCTTTCATAACCGGTGTAGCTGCTTTCATAACCGGTGTAGCTGCTTTCATAACCGGTGTAGCTGCTGTCATAACTGGTGTAGCTGCTTTCATAACCGGTGTAGCTGCTGTCATAACCGGTGTAGCTGCTTTCATAACCGGTGTAGCTTCTGTCATAACCAGTGTAGCTGCTTTCATAACCGGTGTAGCTGCTGTCATAACTGGTGTAGCTGCTGTCATAACCGGTGTAGCTGCTGTCATAACCGGTGTAGCTGCTGTCATAACTGGTGTAGCTGCTGTCATAATTGGTGTAGCTGCTTTCATAACCGGTGTAGCTGCTTTCATAACCGGTGTAGCTGCTGTCATAACCGGTGTAGCTGCTTTCATAACCGGTGTAGCTGCTGTCATAACTGGTGTAGCTGCTTTCATAACCGGTGTAGCTGCTGTCATAACTGGTGTAGCTGCTGTCATAACTGGTGTAGCTGCTTTCATAACCGGTGTAGCTGCTGTCATAACTGGTGTAGCTGCTTTCATAACCGGTGTAGCTGCTGTCATAACTGGTGTAGCTGCTTTCATAACCGGTGTAGCTGCTGTCATAATTGGTGTAGCTGCTGTCATAACCGGTGTAGCTGCTTTCATAACTGGTGTAGCTGCTGTCATAACTGGTGTAGCTGCTTTCATAACCGGTGTAGCTGCTGTCATAACTGGTGTAGCTGCTGTCATAATTGGTGTAGCTGCTTTCATAACCGGTGTAGCTGCTTTCATAACCGGTGTAGCTGCTGTCATAACCGGTGTAGCTGCTTTCATAACCGGTGTAGCTGCTGTCATAACCGGTGTAGCTGCTTTCATAACCGGTGTAGCTGCTGTCATAACTGGTGTAGCTGCTGTCATAACTGGTGTAGCTGCTGTCATAACTGGTGTAGCTGCTTTCATAACCGGTGTAGCTGCTGTCATAACTGGTGTAGCTGCTTTCATAACCGGTGTAGCTGCTGTCATAACTGGTGTAGCTGCTTTCATAACCGGTGTAGCTGCTGTCATAATTGGTGTAGCTGCTGTCATAACCGGTGTAGCTGCTTTCATAACTGGTGTAGCTGCTGTCATAACTGGTGTAGCTGCTTTCATAACTGGTGTAGCTGCTGTCATAACTGGTGTAGCTGCTGTCATAACTGGTGTAGCTGCTGTCATAACTGGTGTAGCTGCTGTCATAACCGGTGTAGCTACTGTCATAACTGGTGTAGCTGCTGTCATAACCGGTGTAGCTGCTGTCATAACTGGTGTAGCTGCTGTCATAACCGTGTAGCTGCTTTCATAACCGGTGTAGCTGCTGTCATAACTGGTGTAGCTGCTGTCATAACTGGTGTAGCTGCTGTCATTGATTGTAATGAACTTCTGTCTGTGTGCAGGTCAGCCAGAGGAGTCCAGGTGTGTGTAACTAAGCCTTCTGTCTGTGTGCAGGTCAGCCAGAGGAGTCCAGCTGTGTGTAACTAAGCCTTCTGTCTGTGTGCAGGTCAGCCAGAGGAGTCCAGCTGTGTGTAACTAAGCCTTCTGTCTGTGTGCAGGTCAGCCAGAGGAGTCCAGCTGTGTGTAACTAAGCCTTCTGTCTGTGTGCAGGTCAGCCAGAGGAGTCCAGCTGTGTGTAACTAAGCCTTCTGTCTGTGTGCAGGTCAGCCAGAGGAGTCCAGCTGTGTGTAACTAAGCCTTCTGTCTGTGTGCAGGTCAGCCAGAGGAGTCCAGCTGTGTGTAACTAAGCCTTCTGTCTGTGTGCAGGTCAGCCAGAGGAGTCCAGCTGTGTGTAACTAAGCCTTCTGTCTGTGTGCAGGTCAGCCAGAGGAGTCCAGCTGTGTGTAACTAAGCCTTCTGTCTGTGTGCAGGTCAGCCAGAGGAGTCCAGCTGTGAGCCGGACCAGTTCCACTGCTCCAACGGGAAGTGTGTCCCAGAGCTGTGGAAGTGTAACGGCATGGACGAGTGTGGAGACAACTCTGACGAGGAGCTGTGCATGCAGACCAACCCATCGGCCACCTTCTCCTTCCAGCCCTGTGCCTATAACCAGTTCCCCTGCCTGTCCCGGTACACCCGTGTCTACACCTGCCTCCCTGAGTCGCTCAAATGTGACGGCAGCATCGACTGCCAGGTACTCACCGAACGCACATATTACGCCCATCATAGCCCATTAGTCCATTATTAATAGAACCAGGACTGCCCATCATAGCCCATTAGTCCATTATTAATAGAACCAGGACTGCCCATCATAGCCCATTAGACCATTATTAATAGAACCAGGACTGCCCATCATAGACCATTAGACCATTATTAATAGAACCAGGACTGCCCATCATAGACCATTAGACCATTATTAATAGAACCAGTACTGCCCATCATAGACCATTAGACCATTATTAATAGAACCAGGACTGCCCATCATAGACCATTAGACCATTATTAATAGAACCAGGACTGCCCATCATAGCCCATTAGACCATTATTAATAGAACCAGGACTGCCCATCATAGACCATTATTAATAGAACCAGGACTGCCCATCATAGCCCATTAGTCCATTATTAATAGAACCAGGACTGCCCATCATAGCCCATTAGTCTATTATTAATAGAACCAGGACTGCCCATCATAGACCATTATTAATGGAACCAGGGCTGCCCCTCATAGTTGATTAGTCCATTATTAATATAAATCGTCTGGTCATGCCCTGTAATATATATGTATATATATATATATATATATAATGTATATATAGACTATATAAAGTCACATAATATGTCTGAACTCTGTTCCTATGCAATGTGCTTGTCTTCTACAGGACCTGGGGGATGAGATCGACTGTGATGTTCCAACCTGTGGAGAATGGCTGAGGAACTTCTATGGCTCCTTCAGCTCCCCAAACTACCCCGACTTCTACCCCCCCGGCAGTAACTGTACCTGGCTGATAGATACTGGAGACCATAGGAAGGTAACTACAGCTCTGACCCTTAAAGGAACACAGCAACATTTTCGGAAATTAGCTCACCGTCTTCTCCAGAGAGAGAGACAAGACGATAGATACCAGTTTCCTCTCTGTGTGTTCAGTAGAAAGCTATCTGGCTGCATGTTAGCCTAGCTTAGCACAATGAATGGAAGCGGTCATGAGCGGTTAGCCTAGGCATTGTCCAACTAACACCTCTCCCGAAGGCTAACCGGTCATGTCCGCTTCCATTCATTGTGCTAAGCTAGGCTAACATGCAGCCAGATAGCTTTCTACTGAATGCACAGAGAGGAAACTGGTATCTATTTTCTTGTCTCTCTCTGGAGAAGACGGTGAGCTCCCCAAATGTTGGCGTGTTCCTTCAACCCCTAAACCTGTTATTTTCTACCACTAATGGCGAGGATCTAACCCTTGGTGCTCAACACTCTGTCCTCTCTACCAGGTGATTCTGCGCTTCACAGACTTCAAGCTGGATGGGACGGGGTATGGGGACTATGTGAAGGTGTACGACGGTCTAGAGGAGAACCCCCGCCGCCTGCTCCGGGTCCTGACGGCCTTCGATTCCAGAGCGCCGGTCGCCGTGGTGTCGTCCTCAGGACAGCTCCGAGTCCACTTCTACGCCGACAAGATCAACGCTGCTCGAGGCTTCAATGTTACATACCAGGTTAGACTAATCATAATCACAATACATTTTATTTATATAGCACATTTACAACAGTTGTGACTGTACCAAAGTGCTTCACAGATAAAACATAGAGCAAAGAAGAAATACATATACAATACACGTATACTAAATATAAAAGTGCAAGAAGTGCAAATACAAATAAGTGCAAGGGTTCAGATAGAAATAAAAACAAAATAAGAATAAATAAGGCATAAAAGGACTAAAAGTAACGACCTAGGAGGCAGGCTCAGCTCTGGTCAAAGGCCAGGGAGAATAGATGAGTCTTAAGCTGGGTCTTAAAGACCTCAAGGATCTTGGCTGACCTGATGTGGAAGGGGAGGCTATTCCACAGTTTAGGGGTGGCTATGGAAAAAGCTCTGTCCCCTTTGGTTTTTAGCCTAGACCTGACTAATGTGTGTGTGTGATTTAAGGTCAGTGTATATAGTCTCTGTATTGATGTGCTGTGTGTTGTTCAGGTTATATACCACCATTGTGAGTCATTGCTCTGCTAACGTGAAATATCTTGTGATTAGGTAAATGCAGACCATTCTATCAACCCAGGGAAATTACAGCTACCATTGTGACTGCAGCAAATATACCTCCTGAAGCTAATGCTAAGCTAGCAATGAAGGAACTTTATGGGCAGGGCTCTACGCTAACCTTTTCCCCAAGGAGCACATGTGCTCCTAAATGAGAAAATGTAGGAGCACACAAAGCACAAAGTGTGTGCATGTGCATACTAACGGGTGACACATCTGTGCAATAGCACATACCACCAAAATCACACATTGGCCCATGCCTACTAGACGCAAGGGATATAGGTTGTCCAGCTGCTTTTGTATGTTGTAGTGTTGTCACGATACCAACATTTTGACTTCGATACCGAAGTCAAATACCGATACCGAAGTCGATACCGAAAGGTAATGGAATATATTATTAGATGACCGAACATGGAAAATTATTTATACAATTCTTTAATTAATTATAATTTAAATTAATATTTTGACGCTGAAACGTAAATAATAAAATGATTCTGTTAGAGCTGCTGAGCTATATACTATAGCTAATGTCCATCAATATCTTCCTTTTGAATGAAATGGGTTCAATAATCGAATCAGGATTGTTAGCAGGCAGAGAGAGGGGGGGGACAATACTCAGCCCCCCTTCCCTCACTATTGGATGCCTCTGAGCGTTCCCAGGATAGCTTAGTTAGCGTTAGCAGCTAACATTAGTTAAGGTTTTTAGCGCAACGTGGGCATTCCAGAATGGCGAGGATGCAAAGCATGTTAGACCATTGGACCCATTGCTTGTGGAGTTTATAATACACATAGAAACAGCGTGAAGGCCTCTGCATGCTACAGAAACTTCAGAGCAACTGCAACACAACATCGGCGCGATTTCAGCGCGGTTGTTTTAGAGGGTCTTGTAGACTGTGTTGCTTGGACGTTGCGTACATGTCCCCCAAATCTAACCTAAACAACCGTTGCGTTGATATTGCGTAGCAGTGATTGGTTGGTTAGCGAATGGGGGCGGGGCTGTCATAGAATAATATTAGTCCCGCAGAGAATAACATCCTCCATTGTTGTAGCCAGCGTTGACGCTAAATAATTAGCGTCATATAGATCGCCTTTTTCTGAAAACCCAAGCACATATTGTTCCATAGCATACGCCTTCAGTTGATCATGACAAATCCTCTCTTACCTTGACGATTAAAAAGCCTCCATAATTTAGTAAATAAAGCTGTAGCCAGCCAGCTAGCATTGGGTCTATTCAAAATGCTATCCACATTAGCTACATAGCTAACCAAGTAAATACAATGGTATCCGTCCTGAGGTAACGTTAAATACAACGTTTGCTAGTCGAAATGACTGGACACACACAGGGACAAGTTAAACATCAATCAATTAATTTATTCCAATAGGTAGTTTGAGCTGCATGTGAGCCGAGGTCCTCTCCATTGGAAACTAATGATGTTACGGTAACGTTAGCTCGAAAAGCACAGAAAGTTAAGCTGCTAGCAACAGACACTATAACACTTCCGGTCGGGGGTTTTCAAAATAAAAGAGCGACGTCTAAAATTACCGGAAATACGTTTATTTTGTACATTATCTAACGTTAACACGAACCTAAACTAACTTTAGTTAAACTAACTTTGCGCGTCGATGTTGCAGAAGCATAAAGGCAGAGTGTCTAAAACACTGTTGCTTTGTCGATGTTGTGTTGCAGTTGCTTTGAAGTTTCTGTAACATGCAGAGGCCTTGACTCGCGAGAGATGTTGTCACAGAGCTGTCAAACGCAGAGCTGAAGAGCTAGATGCCATTGCTTCTAGAATTGAAGGTCCGCTCTGCTCTGACAATTGTGCATTGACACGCCCACTACGCAAAGCTATTACTCGCACAGTGTGCTCCTAAATGCTTTTTCCAGTTCGCACATATCTATTTTTAGGGGCAAATGCGAGTGAAATTGTCGCACTGTAGAGCCATGTTTATGGGGACATAAGCAAACAACAGAATGCACACCCAGAGGCAGCCTTTATTGTTGCAGGAGATTTTAATCACTCTAACCTAAAGTCTGTTGTCCCCAAATTTAACCAGCATGTCTCTTGAGGAGACGAGACATTAGACCATTTTTACATTGCATTGTTCAGGTCATAGTTTCTGTATTGACATGCTGTGTGTTCAGGTTATATAGTTTCTGTATTGACATGCTGTGTGTTCAGGTTATATCGTTTCTGTATCGACATGCTGTGTGTTCAGGTTATATAGTTTCTGTATTGACATGCTGTGTGTTCAGGTTATATAGTTTCTGTATCGACATGCTGTGTGTTCAGGTTCTATAGTTTCTGTATCGACATGCTGTGTGTTCAGGTTATATAGTTTCTGTATTGACATGCTGTGTGTTCAGGTTATATAGTTTCTGTATCGACATGCTGTGTGTTGTGAAGGATCAGATTAAACCCAAAGAGAAGCAGATCTCACCAAGCGCGAAGCCGAGCGCGACAAGTTACAAGCGCAGCTAATGGAGCAGCTGATCCTCAAGGCAACACCCTCTCCCTCCGCCAGGGGTTCAAGGAACTCGTCGAGACAACAGTCAAGGGCAGCGTCTCCTAACCGAGCAAGCGACCCTGAACTTGACCAACAGACCAAGCCTATACCCCCCGCAGACCCCCTTCCCAGACCGGTCCAAGCGAGACCCAGCTACAAGGAAGGAGCGGCATACACTGCGGAGAAGCTAAATAAACGACTACAGGATCTAGAGGACCTGATAGAAGAAGAAGAGGGAGAGGAGGAGAACCAAGCCCGACGACAGCACAGTACTCCACCGGACCAGGAGGTCCAGTACAGCCCAGGCTATACCCCCGTGGCGCTGCGCTACAGACCCCCGACTCTATTCACGGGTGAGCATGACGCACGACCAGCCCCGAGGTATAGCACCTGGACCAGCGGGCCATGGTACCCTGTCGGTACCAGCCCACAGAGAGGCGCAAGAGGAGACTCGCCTAGGAGGTCTCTCCCCCAACGCTCGCCGATGTATCAGCCATCCACGGCGTCATACATTGCCACGCCGACGTTCCCAGACTTCACCTATGAGAATCGAGCACAGTACACGGAGCTCCGGATGTGCTTAGAGACAATGATGGTGGATGTCGCTGATGAACGCCACAAGTATGCAATATTACTGAAGCACCTGAAAGTACCGCGAGCGCACAATATAGCGCTAGCCTATGCCACCTCTACGACCCCATACACCGCGGCTCTAGCAGCGCTGGACCAGAGATATGGACGTATATGGGATTACGTAATCCAAGAGATAAGGCATATTGATCGCCTACCCCCAGCAACAGACAATCGCTCATTAGACGACCTGTCGATAAAAGTGCAGTCCCTGGTAGGGATGCTGGGAGCGCAACGAGAAAAGGGTATGCACGAGCTATACGCCAACTCTAACGTCGAGAGGATTTTAGAGAAGCTGCCACCCGCAAGACAAGAGCGTTTTAGGCGGCAGAGAGACCACCGTGATCCTAACGGTCCCGAACCATCCCTCCTCGATCTAGCCGACTTCCTGGCGAGAGAAGTCAGCAGCTTACGACTGGATACGTTCGTGCGGAGCACGCCAAGCTCCAGAGAGGGACCCAGGAGAATAAACGATGGAAGAAGATCGGTGACTGTCATGCACCAATCAGAGTCAGTACCGAGCAGTAAGAGCCACAGTACCCCCTCGAGAAAAGAGAAGTGGAAGATGGTGTGCCCCTACTGCGAGAAGGAACACTGGCTGTCACAATGTGACCTGTTCACAAAGATGAATGCAGAAGAAGTGAGTCAATGGATAAAGTCCAACAGGCGCTGTTACCGATGTGCGCGCAGTCACATGGCAGCCGAATGCCGCCTAAAGAAAAGGTGCAGTCGGTGTGACGGAGCCCATCTAGATGTACTACACGACAGTAACAGAAGAAGGCCTGCACCTGCACCATCGAGCAGCACCAAAGCAAGTGTCATGTACATTGACCCCGCCAGCAGCAGTGGCGCCCAAGTGCTCTTAAAGGTAGTCCGCGTGACATTGAGCTACCAAGATAAAGTCATGGACACTTACGCCGTCCTTGATGACGGGTCAGAGAAGACCCTTCTGCTCGCGTCCGCTGCGGCCCAGCTGGGACTGCGGGGGAGCGAGAACCAAATGACGATTCGGACAATAAGAAGAGATTTAAAGACGATAAAGGGCGAGAATGTCTCCTTCACTATCGCAGCAAGCGGGCAGCCAGAGCGACAGTATAGGATTACAAATGCTTTCACCAGCCAAGAAATAGGACTATCGCAGTACACCTACCCCATCGCCAAGCTGATGGATAAATATGTGCACCTGCGTCAACTACCTATCCCGCTCATCGACGGCGCCACCCCGACCCTGCTGATAGGCTCCGACCATGCAGACCTCATCGTCCCGATTGACCGGGTCCATACAGGACCCCGAGGCTGTCCTGCAGCAGTCGAGACCCGCCTAGGGTGGACACTACAAGGCCCCCTCGCTAAATCTCTCAACCGAACAGCAGCCACTAGCTGCCTCCACTCCAGAACGACAGAAGAAGACACCACTCTCCTGCAGCATGTCGAGAGGCTATGGACACTAGAGACAATGCCCTTTAAGAACGAAAAGAAAGACATTCGTTCTAAAGAAGACATTTACGCCATCAACCTACTCGAGCAAGGGACAAAGAGAGTCACAGTCGGCGGAGTGATGAGATACGCAACTCCACTCCTGAGGCGAGAGGGAATGCCCACCTTTCACGCAAAGAAAGACGCCACGGAGCGGTATCTATTGAACACAGAGCGGCGCCTAGCCAAAGACCCCGCTCAAGAGAGTGTGTACCGCGCTGAGATTGAGAAGCTAATCACAGCGGGACATGTGACAAAGATTGACATTAAAGAGGCCGATCAGACGACCGAATCATGGTACGTGCCGCACCACCAGGTCCACCACAACGGCAAGGATCGCATTGTGTTTAACTGCAGCTACCAGATCGGATCCCAAAATCTGAATAAAGAGCTCTTGCCCGGCCCCACACTCGGCCCCTCTCTACTAGGCGTGCTACTACGCTTCCGCCAGGACAAGGTGGCTATCAGCGGGGATATCAAAGGGATGTTCCTGCAGGTGAGACTAGTGGAGGAGGACAAGCCCCTGTTGCGGTTCCTATGGAGAGAGAGGATCGGAGATGAGAACCCAGCCATCTACCAGTGGGAAGTCCTCCCCTTCGGAACCACATGCAGCCCGTGCTGTGCTACATTTGCACTACAGAAACACGTCGCAGAGGACCCAGCAGCAGATGAAGAGGTCCGACACAGTGTGAAGAACAGTTTCTACGTGGACAACTGTTTACAAAGCGTTTCGACTCAAGAAGAAGCCGAGGCTCTCCTAATCAAGCTACGCGCCTCCCTGATCAAAGGCGGCTTTGATCTCAGGCAGTGGGCCAGCAGTGACCCGCACGTATTGCGCAGCCTCTCCCCCGCGGACAAGGCTGCCAGCAGCGAGACCTGGATGGCGACCATCCCAGGAGAAGCCCAAGAAATGACACTAGGACTAGTCTGGCACTTCAAAACAGACTCGCTCCACTATAGACACAAACCCCTGACCACGGAGCAGGGAAGGTCGACGGCGATACCGACCACCAGACGGAGTGTGTACAGAACACTCGCCAGACAATATGACCCGTTGGGATGTATTCTACCTTACACCACCAGGGCAAAGATGATTGTACGAGCACTATGGGACAAGGACCAGGGCTGGGACGACCCAATACCCGCACACCTTGCCTCCACATGGAGAGAGTGGGAGACGGAACTCCGCTCACTCCCAGGCGTCAATATACGCCGCAGCTACTTCCCACCCACAGTGAGGCCAGAGACATGCAAGATGGATCTACACGTCTTCAGTGACGCCTCCGAAGTAGCCTATGGATCGGTGGCCTACTTGCGTGCCCAAGAGAAGGGAGGAGAGATACACACTGCTTTCATCCTGGCTCGCTCAAGAATAGCCCCACGAAAGCAACAATCTATCCCGCGTCTAGAGCTCTGCGCAGCCCTAGCAGGAGCGCATCTAGCCACGTTAATCCAACGTGAACTCACCATTCCGGTGCACAGAACAATCTTGTGGTCAGATTCCACGACAGTACTCACATGGATCAAGTCTGATTCATGCAGATACAAGGTCTTCGTGGGAGTCAGAGTCACCGAGATTCAAGAGTTAACAGAAGCAGCGAGCTGGCGGTATGTGGACACCAAACACAACCCAGCTGACGTCATCACCCGGGGAATGTCCCTAGATGACCTCACCCGTCGCAACATCTACAGTGACGGACCAGAATTCCTCAAGCTCCCGGAGGAAGAGTGGCCTACGCCCACCCCACGGGAAGCAAGTAAAGAGGAGGCTGAGAACAAGAAACCTATGTTCTGTGGACTGAGCACAGTCGCCTCCACAGACCCCAACATAGATGACTGCATTACCCTACAGAGTGCACAGCTAAAGACATTCCTGTGGCACCACCCAGAGATTCAGTCCACCACTGACATTTCAGCAGCTGACTACGAAGAAGCAGAACTTCTTCTACTACAACGAGCCCAGAGAGACTCGTTCCCCGATGAGCTAGACTGTCTACAGGGAGGAAAGCCCGTCCCATCAGACAGCAGACTGCTCCACCTGGCACCCGAGAGCGACGCCCATAATCTCATCAGAGTGGGTGGTCGTCTGCGGAGAGCCCCCGATCTACCGGATGACGTTAAGTACCCGATAGTCTTGAACAGCCGACACAAGGTCACAGAGCTGATCATAAAGAAATACGACGAGGATGTACACCACGCAGGAGCAGAGAGAGTCTTCGCGGAGATCAGACGTCGCTATTGGATACTTCAAGGAAGAGAAGCGGTGCGACGCTTCCAACGAACCTGTCTAGACTGCCGAAAGTGGCGCGCGCAGCCCAGCATACCCCGGATGGCTGACCTACCTCCCTGTCGCCTCCGACTCGGCGACAAGCCATTCCACTCAACAGGCATGGACTGTTTTGGCCCGTTGTATATAAAGAAAGGAAGAGGAACCGAGAAGCGGTGGGGTATTGTATTCAAATGCATGACCACCAGAGCGATACATATCGAACTCCTTTCAACCATGAGCACAGACTCATTCCTTATGGCCTTCCGAAGATTCACATCACGGAAAGGAAAACCGTCTACATTGTTGTCTGATCACGGGACAAACTTCAAAGGCGGAGAAAGAGAGCTGAGAGAGAGCTTCCAAGCTATGGGCCCAGAACTTAAGACCCACCTCGCTCTATCCCAGATTGACTTCCAGTTTAATCCCCCGAACGCACCCCACTTCGGTGGAACCTGGGAAAGAGAAGTACGTTCTATAAAGACAGCCCTGTACGCCGTGCTTGGGGCCCAGACTGTGGCGGAAGAAGTCCTAATGACAGTCCTCACGGAGATCGAGGGAGTATTGAACTCCAAGCCCCTCGGCTACGTCTCCAGTGATGTAGCAGATGTCGACCCAGTCACCCCCAACACACTCTTGATGGGGCGGCTAGACCCCGCGCTACCCCAGACAATGTACAGGCCTGAAGAAGCGAACGGCCGAAGAATGTGGAGGTACAGTCAAGTACTAGCTGACAAGTTTTGGAACAGCTTTCTACTCCACTACCTACCGTCTCTACAGACCCGCCAGAAGTGGGTAAAAGAGAGAGACAATTTGACAGAAGGAACAGTCGTCATGATTATCGACCAGTCACTACCCAGAGCTATGTGGCCGGCTGGCCGCGTAAGCAAAGTGACCACCGGTGCCGATGGCAAGGTCCGAGCAGCTGAAGTGCTCGTCCAAGGGCGAACTTACACACGACCCGTGGCGAGGCTAATAGAACTGCCCAGACTCCTAGACACTATCGATGACGACCATGACCCCATGACTTTGTGAGTTGACTGACCCTTACAGCGGACCTTGAGTGGTAGACAGTGCGGTTAATCTGTCTCTGCTTAGCTAATTAGGTGGGACTAATTAGGGGGCGGCTGTTGTGAAGGATCAGATTAAACCGAATATATATATTTATTTATGGATATATATTGCATAGTATTTGTATATCGTTTGATATCCCCTGTATATTCCTTGTACAATATACACTGAATATCCCTTTAGTCTACTAACAGCCCATAATAGTTTCATTCTACCATTGGACGAGAACCTGGCGCCAGCAGCCAAGCCCCTTGGTTCAAGTTCAATCGTGCCGACGAACATGTCGTTACAAGCCCGGTTCCGCGTAGGAATACGTCTGGCGAAATACGAATGGTATTATTTGTTCACAGCGCATATATATATGGCGCAAGTAAAGTAGAACTTTCTTTTAGTCCATTAGTCCTTTACCCTCCAACCTAGTAACAGACGTGAAGCCTCACCCACGACGCACGTGTGGTGCAGTATGGCCTACTTGGCCTCAGAATAGGCATTGAGACATCGTGTGGATTAATAGTTGAATTGTCATAGTTTGGCACTATACCGTCGAGTGGGACGTATTTCTATTAAGTTAATAATAGTCTATTATGTATGGTGCATCGTTCGGTTAGAGTTATAAAGTGAGCAGTACCCCCATCGTTCCTGACGTTATCTGGAGTCTTAACCAGGCTGGGCAGACCACGTGTGGTGCTTGCATCCGAGGAGCTCCGGGCCAGGACGAGTGGACCTGTACATTGGATTACTTCACCCGGACGACGGCGAGCCCTCCACGGCTTGGATTATCTACATGCTTTGGGTGCTTTGATTATGCCATGGATAACGGCCAACACTGCTGAGTGTTGGAACTACCCCCCCGAGAGGAGTCCAGGTGAGACGGCGCTCTACCCCGAGTGAGGTCGCCTCACGTCTCTTCGTTGTGGACCGGCAGCGACCGTCTACAAGAGGGCCCAGCTGTATTCATCTGCGGACCGAGGTTCTGTGGGCACCGTGTTCAGCACTCTGAATTCTCCCAAGAAATCGTCGGCCAGATGGGATATCGCCAGCGGCTCTCCTAACCCCCCCCCCCTACTGACTTACAACCAGCGGGACCCCCCCCCCTTTAGTGTATCCAGCTATAATCATTTAAGTACCATCGCTATAGTTCCCTAAAGAACCAGGTTGTATACTTGCTCCCTGCGTAACCAGAGATTGGACATTCAATGTTGATTTACCTACGAATACTCATTTGCCTTACAAGTGCATTCAAATCATAAATGTCATTAAGTGAACGTTGTATATACCCTTTGCTATATAAAATATTCGATTTATACATTTGTGTGGACTTCGTTTCATCAGGTGGGAAAGTGTTCATCATATCTATATCTTGTACTGGATGGCCAGAAGTTAAAGTACATAAAGCAGGTAGTGGTTTAATGATACCATACTTATCAATACAGTCAGGGAATTGTACCCCTCAGTTACACTGTGTGTTCAGGTTATATAGTTTCTGTTAGGGATGCTGTGTGTTCAGGTTATATAGTTTCTGTTAGGGATGCCCCGATCACGTTTTTTGCCACCGATACCGATCACAGATCGTCTATGAGCCATATCGGCCGATACCGATCGTTTTTGGTTTTATTAAAAAAATGAATAATAATTTTTTTTTTATAATATATATTATATAATTCTACTTGTAGTTGTATTATCTGCGAGATATCGCCACCACGCAACAAGTTAAAATGCTCACTATCTGCAAACAGCTCCACTGTCTGTGTGTATACTCTGCTTTGGTCAAATCACATTCGGCATGCCCTCAGCTAGCCCCTTTCGTGACTGCGATGCAAGCCAGGGGCTCTAATACGCATTGAATCAATGTTATAAGACATTGATATCAGGAGCTATCTGTAGCTACTGCTAGCCGGCTAGATAACGTTAAGACAACTGGGGCATTTCGTGTAAACAGTGAGCTAACGTGAGCTAACGATAGCTACCTAGCTAACGGAGGTATCATGCACTACTAGTACTAGACTATTGCTGGAGCATTTGTTGATATCAGGAGCTATCAGTAGCTAGCCGGCTAGATAACGTTAAGACAACGCCTCAGTGAACTATTTAGTTTACTGGAACATTTCATATAAACAGTGGGCTAACGTGAGCTAACGATAGCTACCTTGCTAACGGAGGTATCATGCACTCGACTATTGCTGGAGCATTTGTTGATATCAGGAGCTATCAGTAGCTAGCCAGCTAGATACCATTAGACAATGCCTCATGTATTAAACTAAAAGTGAATAGTTGACTGGGTCATTTAGTTTAAACAGTAACGTTAGCTAGGTAGCTAACGTTAGCTCACAGAGGTTGCATGCACTAGAGCAGACTATTGCCAGAGCCTCTGTTGACACGGGTCTGGGAGGGGCAGGGGAGGAGGGGGAGGGGCAGTGCGCTGCAGCTCTGTGTGCCTGAGAGAGAAGTCAGCGAGTGAGAACTCCGCTATGAATTGGATCATGTTTTTCGATCGGTTTTCACGATCGGCGAAAATAAAGCATTATCGGAATTCACCGATCTCATATTTATACTGAATATCGGCCGATACCGATCGCTGGCCGATCGATCGGGGCATCCCTAGTTTCTGTATCGACATGCTGTGTGTTCAGGTTATATCGTTTCTGTATTGACATTCAGATTCAGATTCCTTTGTTATTCGTCACATCATTCAGTACCTTACAGCAAAGAAAGTTTAATTAAATTTGTTGTGGTTCCTCGACCATAACAGCATTCAATAATATAAATACAATAAAATTAGCATAGAATAAGAATAAAATATGACAAAAATAAAGATGACTATATACAGTTCTAGAAAGTGTGCAGTGCAGATACCGATAATATGCTGTGTGTCCTGCAGGTGGATGGTTTCTGTTTGCCGTGGGAGATCCCCTGCGGTGGTAACTGGGGCTGTTACACCGAGCAGCAGCGCTGCGACGGCTACTGGCACTGTCCCAACGGCAGAGACGAGGCCAACTGCTCCGCCTGCCAGGAGGACGAGTTCCCTTGCTCCAGGAACGGAGCCTGCTACCCACGCTCCGACCGCTGCAACTACCAGAACCGCTGTCCCAACGGCTCGGATGAGAAGAACTGCTTCTTCTGTCAGCCAGGAAACTTCCACTGCAAGGTAAATCTGAACAATCCCATTGACCTGCTGCATGGATCTCTGTCCGCAATGGAACGAGGTCCTAATTCATGGAAAGTAAGAAAGCGACATGGTGAACTGCTCTCCTCTGATTGGTTGTAACCAGGGTGCATGGCTTCTCTCTTTCCCCTGCAGAACAACCACTGTGTGTTCGAGTCGTGGGTGTGTGACGCCCAGGACGACTGCGGCGACGGCAGCGACGAGGAGAGCTGTCCCGTCATTGTTCCGACCCGCGTCATCACCGCTGCCGTCATCGGCAGCCTGATCTGTGGTCTCCTGTTGGTCATCGCTCTGGGCTGCACCTGTAAACTCTACTCACTACGCATGTTTGAACGCAGGTAAATGCAACGTTAATGCTAACCCAGCCTGGCTGCTAGTAAACGGTACACAAAGAATAAATCTTGAGATGACACTTTAATCTGAGTGTTGTGATTGGTCACTCTAGGTCGTTTGAGACCCAGCTGTCCCGTGTGGAGGCGGAGCTTCTGAGGAGAGAGGCCCCGCCCTCTTATGGTCAACTGATCGCTCAGGGTCTCATCCCCCCTGTAGAAGACTTCCCCGTCTGCTCAGGAAACCAGGTACAGACTCTTAACCTTAACCCTTAACCTTGGTACGTACGAGGTACAGACTCTTAACCTGAACCATTAACCTGAACCCTTAACCTAGGTGCCAGGTAAAGACTCTTAAACTGAAACCCTTAACCCTGGTACGAGGTACAGACTCTTACTCTTAACCTCAACCTGAACCCTTACCCTAGGTGCCAGGTACAGACTCTTAAACTGAAACCCTTAACCTTGGTACGAGGTACAGACTCTTACTCTTAACCTCAACCTGAACCCTTAACCTAGGTGCCAGGTACAGACTCTTAAACTGAAACCCTTAACCTAGGTGCCAGGTACAGACTTTAACCTTAACCCGAACCCTTAAGCTAGGTACCAGGTACAGGCTCTTAACCTTAACCTAGGTAACCAGTACAGACTCGTAAAGCTACGATGTGTATGATATATACACGCACACTAAGCAAAATATACACGCACACTACAAAATATATACACATACACTACACAAATATATACTACACAAAATGTATACACATACTACAAAATATATACACTACACAAAATATATACATGCACATACAAGACTGACAAGAGCATGCTCTCTCTCTCCCACAATATGTCAGAACAGAGCATGCTCACTGTCTCTTCCTCTTCTTTCTTCTCTCTCTCCCTGTCTGCTCAGGGAAGCAGGTCAGTCTAGGGGAGAGGAATTCCTCTTCTTGTCATCTTCTTCCTCTCCGTGTGTGTTGTGTTTCTCTCTGTGTGTGTCTTCCTTCCTCAGTCTTTCTGCCCTTGTCTCAAGTGATTGTCACCTTCCTTCAGTTTGGAACTCTCCCTCAGTCTCAATAACATGTCAGACTGTCAAATCCATACAAAGACTAACCCTAAATTACACAGACTGTCAAATCCATACAAAGACTAACCCTAAATTACACAGACTGTCAAATCCATACAAAGACTAACCCTAAATTACACAGACTGTCAAGTCCATACAAAGACTAAATAACATGTCGGACTGTCAAGTCCATACAAAGACTAAATAACATGTCGGACTGTCAAGTCCATACAAAGACTAAATAACATGTCGGACTGTCAAGTCCATACAAAGACTAACCCTAAATAACACGTCATACTGTCTAATCCATACAAAGACTAACCCTAAATAACGTCATACTGTCTAATCATACAAAGACTAAATAACATGTCACAGACTGTCAAGTCCATACAAAGACTAACCCTAAATAACACGTCATACTGTCTAATCCATACAAAGACTAAATAACATGTCGGACTGTCAAGTCCATACAAAGACTAACCCTAAATAACACGTCAAGACTTTCGGAGGCAAAAGCCATCTTCCATAATATGTCTCCTTTAAAAGACAAATGTCAGTGTTAAGATCTGCTATGTTCATCCTATTCCTTGGTTTTAACAATGGTGTATTATGTATCTGAAGTAGCCTTGGTCGATGTGACCATGTTATCGTTTACTTATCCTGCACGGGCCCCCCGCTAACGGAACAATATTCAATTACACACCTTTTGTGAATCTTGCACTATAGTCAATCTCTCTTTCATGTTCTCTCTTGCTTTCTTCATGTTTCACTGCATTGTTGTCAAAAAAGGTAACATGATGTGAGCCTACATCCTGGCCCTGTATATAACATTACCACATGTAGCCTAACTTAGCGGAGAAACTTTGGAAAGATGTCAGCGCTCTTTAGCTAAAATAATGCCAATGCGCCTAACGTGACAGTCAATGGTGGAGAGACTGTATGAGGGCAGTTACTAACCTTGGGTAGATTGGGAAATAAATGGTTTCTAGCCTTTGTAGGTGAAGTATTTACCTACCTCATCAACCAGGAAATGCCCAAGAGAAGGTTGTATGTATTGCAGTTGAAATCTTGTAATCCACACACAAACCAAAAAAAGATTTGTTTACAGCGACTCCTTGCTGCCCTCTAGTGGTCAGATCTTTTTGCAGCTTTAAGATAGTCTGTTATAAGATTAGTAATAATTCATATTATAGATATAGTCTATATATATACGTACATCTATATAATATAGTATATATGTTGTATACATACTGTATGAGGTGCCTAATCAACATTATTTTGTGTGTATCTTCCTCTCTGTCCTCTCGCTCTCTGTCCCTCTCTCTCTCTCCCTCTCTAGGCATCAGTCTTAGAGAATCTTCGTCTGGCTGTCCGCTCTCAGCTGGGTTTCACCTCCCTGCGCCTCCCCTCCTCCAGTCGGCATGGCAACCTGTGGCGACGCCTCTTCAACTTCTCACGCTCGCGTCGCTCGGGCTCTTTGGCGCTGGTGTCAGCCGACCCAGAGGACGGCAGCAGCACTGGCAGCACCGGGAGCTCTGGGAGCTCTGGCTCCAGTCAGAGGGACTTGTCGGAGCGTTCCGGAGCCCTCCGCGGGCTGCTGCCGCTGGACTCCGATGACACGGACACAGAGAGCGACCGGGTGGGGGCCGTGGGGGGTCCGGTCGCCCCGCTACCTCAGAAAACACCCCCCGCCAGCGCTGTGGAGGCCATCGTATCCATGACGACTACCGCAGTGACTTCAGCGGCCACCACACCCGCGGCTCCCACCCCGGGCAGAGACAGAGAGCGGGACAGGGAGAGGTCCAGGGACCACAGGCCCAGGGACAGACCCTCCTCCAGGACCAGCCACAGCAGCTCCAGCCCAGCAGTGGTGGCCTGCAGCCCGGCCACAGAGAGGCCCGTCAGCCCCTCAGACCTCCAGGGACCTCCACAGACGCCCAGGGGCCAGCTGGGCTCTGCTCTGACCCGCTTGGCCCGCGGCTTGCGCTGGGGCTGGGTCCGACACCTCGGCCGGGGGAACAACTCGGGGATCGACGCTGGCCAGACGCAGCACCAGAACCACAGCCCTCTGAGACAGCTAGAGCACCGAGAAGGAGGGGGAGGCGAGAGGGGGAGCAGGGAGGATGAAGACGACGTAGAACTCCTCATCCCAGTCTCAGACACAGACTCCACCTCCTCCTCTTCCTCATTGGCCAATGAGAGCTGTCGGCCGCTGCTGGAGGTCCGACCCTCCTCAACAACAGGCCATGGCCACCGCCATCACCATGGTAATGGTTGCCACGGAGGCAGAGATGGTCCGTGTGAACACTGTGGGATGGTTCATACCGCCCAGATCCCAGACGCTTGTCTAGAGGCCACAGGAAAAACAGAGAGTAGCGACGATGAGCTGCTACTGCTTTGCTAGTAGTCTAGTCATCTGGACTAGAACTTATCTACCAGAGTCTAGAACCTTTCATTTGGACTAGAACCTCTACCAGAGTCTAGAACCTTTCATTTGGACTAGAACCTCTCTACCAGAGTCTAGAACCTTTCATTTGGACTAGAACCTCTACCAGAGTCTAGAACCTTTCATTTGGACTAGAACCTCTACCAGAGTCTAGAACCTTTCATCTGGACTAGAACCTTTCTACCAGAGTCTAGAACCTTTCATTTGGACTAGAACCTCTCTACCAGAACCTCTGGACTCTCTGTGACTGCTCTGTTAAGTACTCTGGGAAGTCGGACTCTTCAGAGTGGGTGGCGTTTCACTTTTGCCGTCCCTGAATGAATTGGACTGAATGGCTTGATGTCGAGAAGGATTCATAGTGTCTCACTGGAGACTGGGCTCTGATGCATAACTGGAAAACAATGATTATTCTGCAAAAACACAGATGTTAGGAGTGGTGCTTCGATCTGCTCCGTGACCCACATGGGATAGACCAACCGTTTTTCCACTCCATAGAGAAGTGACTCTACACAGGGTTTTGATGTCATATCCTGTCGGTACAACCACAGTTACAGTCCCCCCGTGACTCCACTGGTACGTCCTTTATTACTGTCCCCCTGCTCAGCAAGGGAACTGAAAAACGAAAACATTTGTCTACCACGGCCGTGTGGACAGCTAGCAACTGACTAGTGGATACTACTGTGTAGGTCCGACCTTAAATACTGCCCTGCCCTTGGTATGACCATCCAGAAACACTGTTCCCCTTGTTGGTACGACTGTAAACAGTGCACCCTCCCGTTCGGTACAGCTGAGACATTTTACTTCCTTTAATTTAGAATACGGTCCCTGATCTTGACCTATATAGTTGATTGGTACGACTGGGAACATTTTACGCCTTGGTACAAATATGATGAACTTGTTTGTGCGTGTGTGAAATTTAAATGGGTCCCCCTTGGTAGTTTTCCTTCTAGTGCCCTGTCTCCTCTCAGTGGGATAGGCTGTTTGAAGACATCTGTGATATTTTGCACCCTGTCCTGTTATAACGTAATAATAAATCATAATGTTTGAATTGTGGGGGGCGGGGGGGGGGGGTCACGGAGGAAGAGACAGGTTTTTTATATTATAAAACCTTTGGAATCTCACCTGTCCCTCTATAGTCAGAGAAGGTCTAAAAGGCAGAAGGAGTTCAGTAGCAAATACATCCCTGCTTGTGACCTCACACCACAGATAAAGGTAGAATATCTCTCCATCCTTGCAGTTCCTGCCTTTTTTCAACCAATGTGTCCCACGTACATTCTATCCTGGCGCAGTAGGGATACCTTTAAAACATTTCAAACCATGTGACATGAAAACACTCCCTTTTTAAACCAGTTGTACTGCCGCTACGTTCCACTGAAAATCAAACTGAAACCAGTACTAAAAGGAACACCTTTTATCATCAGTAGGGGTACTGATCTAGGATCAAACTGCTCAGGTCACATGACCATATATACACCCCCCTCACCATGACTGGTCTCAGATCAGCCGTCCTACTTTGAGATACTTGATGATAAATAGGCAGCAGGTCTCTAGGTTTAACATTTCAGATGATTCCAATCCAGGTGTCTAAACCTGGAACCTTCTCATCTGATGTCCAGCACTTGTTTTAAATTCCATCAGTGGAAAATGGATGTGAAACTGCAATTCCTTTACTAGTGATGGATGGATGATCCTCTCAATACCCTCTCATTTCAAAGGTTTTCCCGTTTTTGAATTTCAAACACACTTGAATTTATTGATTTGAAAGTGGGTTGAAAACCCCTCTTGTATCCACATGTAACTGACATCTCTGCAGGCTTCCTCTTACTGTTCAAACAGAACCAGTTGGATTATTCTGAGAGAGAGAGAGAGAGAGAGAAGTTGTACATACTAATGACGGTACAACGTAAGAACCAGAACTGTGACGTTTTCATGTTTCTACATGGCTGGTGTGGCCCAAGGCCTCGGACTGGTAATGGTGGATTCTAACATGTGTCTATTATGTGGCGTTCAGACTGTAGCAGGAGATGGTAGGCAGCCAACTGGATATCATTATTTTCCAATGAGAAATGGTGGCAAAATCTGCTGACGTCAACCTTGGCGGTAACATCAGAACGTGCCGTGGTAAAAGTTTACATATTTCAACGTTTTCTGCTACAGATTTTCAAAACTGGACGTTGAGCCGGTCGAAATGAGGCTCTTCTTTTGCTTTGTACAACAAAGTAAGAGCTTTTCTCTGATATATACAGGAATCGGTTTATCATCGCCAACAACAACTTCCCAACAAGTGTTAAAGGAATGTGCTAACATTTTGGGAAATACACGTATCTGTCATCTTCCCTGCAGAAGATTGACGGAAAAGAAGATTGATATCAGTTTCGTCTCTTGTGTGTCCCATAGCCCCAGAGAGAGTGCATGCTAGCCTAGCTTAGCAAACGCCTGGAAGCAGTAGGGAGCAGCTAGCTTAGCTCCGTCAAAAGTGAAGTAATGCAACTTCCAACAACTCCAAAACTGACACACAGACCGATGGAATGGATATGGAGCTTCTCGTCTCGACTCTGGGGAAGATGGCAAATGACTGAGTGTGTTCAAATTCCATATCTTTTAGTAAAAAAAAAAGAAAATACAGGACTAGACTGAAGAGAATATGACCAGACATTTAAATTTACAAAAAGGAAAACGTTATTTTTTTTCTTTTTCTGCAAGATTCTTTGATGTCTTTAATTGAGAAAGTGGTTTGTAATCTCAATCATCTGTGTCCAGTGACGCCAGTCTTAATGGTCTATGTCTGTACTGGTCAGTCGGTTCTCTGTAGAGCAGATGATACTACCTCAGATGAAGAACCATATAACTCTTAGTTTTCGTTTTCAAACTTTATTAAAGGTGCCATAGATACAAATATTATGTAATCGTAAAATTAAAAGAAATAATAATAATAAAACATCCGCAGAGCTTTTAGAAAGTATTGCTTTTCCCCAAAAAAGATTGATTAATTAATTAATTTATAAAAGAAATGTGGGGTCCAAAATGAATGTTATTTACATGTGCATGTCTATAGCCCCTTTAACTAAAGATGGTAAGTTAAGAGTGCCATCTTCATTCAGAGGTACTTTCTGGTGATAATGTCACATTCACACTCCCAAGAGATTTGAAATGACGTTAACTTACTACTGATAATGCAAATGTTTCTATGGTTCTTGGTCTGAAGGTCACAATGAGTCCGGACTGAGGAGAAGGATTACATGGTTGTATCTCTGTCAGAGCTGTCCTGAGACACTAGTCTTGTTATTTTTATTTCTCTATTAAATTGTACCTTTATTAATCCCCTTTGGGGGAAATTCGTCCACTGCATTTGACCCGTTTTAACTATTTAGGAGCAGTGGGCAGCCACACAGCGCTGCGTGCACGGACCAACTCCAGTTGTAATGTCGGCACCTTATTCAAGAGCAATGGCAGAAAACCTAGCATGCATGTCTTTTGGTGTGGGAGAAAACCAGAGTACCCACGCAAACACGGGGAGAAAACACAAACTCCACACAGAAAGACCCCCTGCTGGTCAAATCCCTTGCTGCGAGGCAACAGTGCTACACTGCGCCGCTCTCCCTGCTACCAGGCTCTTGTTCTGTAGATCAGTGATGTCACATCCTTCTGGGAGTGTGTTATTTATGACAAAGACAAAGCCATTGAGAAGTAACTAAAGAGTATTCCTGGAAAAAACGAATCCGTTCCGTTTTAACCACCGTATCCGCTGGCCTTATTTATTTGTTTTTGTTCCAGTTTTGGTACAGACATGACCCTGTGTGAGTGTATATTTATTATAACTATTATTATTAATATTAATTTCATTTTCAGTAGCTGTTACCTGAGATGCATGTAAAGTTGTCTTGTGCTTTTCTTTTGTTAAGTGATGGTGTTGAATAAAGTATATAAACTTACCTGTTTACTGCACTAAAGATTGAAAAATAAAGAGCTCATTCTGCTATACTGGCTGTGTTTGGTATTTGTTGTGTTTACTGTAAAGGTTGGTTAGATCCAGGTCACAGTATGGGTGATACTATGATTAAAGGTTGGTTAGATCCAGGTCACAGTATGGGTGATACTATGATTAAATGTTGGTTAGATCCAGGTCACAGTATGGGTGATACTATGATTAAATGTTGGTTAGATCCAGGTCACAGTATGGGTGATACTATTCAAGATTGTTTATTGTCAAGTTAAACACAGTTTGCCGTACAATGCAAATCTTACTTTGCTAGTCCGCCCTTCACACAAAATCACAATACTTAAATTATTATTATATATTTTTTTACAATTTAAATACAAGCGAGTGCTAAAAAACAAGGTAAAAATAGATATTTCTTTAAAAGGGTATAAGATAGGCACAGTGAGTAACATTGCACGTTCCGATTCACAGTGTTTACAATATAAAATATGGAGGTGACAATGGGTCACAGCAGCAGTAAAAAGTCTCTTTAGTGATTCATAGTTCGGGGGAAGGGTGACAGTGCCCCTGAGGGGGCTTTCACACTAGCCATTCGGGGTCGAATCATAGCGCGATCGCACCAAAATAGGGTGTGATCGTCCCTGATGAGAACGCTCCCCCGTCACCGAGGACGCTGATTCGCTCCAAACCTGGACCGTTGGAATAGGTGGTCTCGGGTGCGAACCAGCATCCCCGACGACGGAGCAGGGGACGTGGTGTGCAAAAGCCTCGAATGCTTATTAGTGTGTGTGCCTTTAAACGTTTGCATGTTTCAACCATGCATTTCCAGTTTTATATAAAGAAAACAAATTTAAAAACGTATTCAATTTATTTTTACAATTTTTTTTACAAGACCTCTTACAATAGTGGGGGTCGCGGCTCTCTGACACCATTATTTCGGGGGTTGCGGCCTGAAAACTTTGGGAACCCCTGGTCTAACTAACTAATTTAACGCACTGTCGAACCAAGAAGACACAACACGTATTATGGGAGAAATACGCGACAGGCTGACGGCATCGGCGTATTTAGACCACTATCACTGGGGCACGTGCCCCAGTTGTGCCCCAGTGATCAATCAATGTCCCCATAAAAGAAAAAAAAGTTAGCGCTGTCGTGCTGGTGGTAGCGCGCAGATCTCGCGGTGTTACCAGGGCTACTAGATCCTGTAGCGGTAGTGTTCAGATGACGTTGTTGCGGGAATGTGGAAGTGCGCGCAGATGCGTTATTTTTTTCCGTAGCTGCATTTTGCGGAGACGCTCTCTGATTGGCCACTTCATGTGACATATGTGCGCCCAATCGTGTGACGCCTGTTTTTCGCCTGTTAAGCTTAGGCACTCTTTCGAAGTTGGTTACGGTTAGAGTTTGTCTTAGAGCAGGGCGATAGAACACCAGCCCTGATTCCAAACCTTAACCAACTTCGAAAGAGTCGCCTAAGCTTAACCAGTGATAAACTAGGCGTTAGGTAGTTTGCAGGCTGTTAGACCCGGAAATGGGCTAAGACACAGCTCGTCACGCGATTGGGCGCACATGTCAGTGGCCAATCAGAGAGCGTCTCCGCAAAATGCGGCTACGGAAAAAAATAACGCAGCGCAGACCGCCTATTGCTTATTAACAGCGGAGCAGTGCTGCCGTTGCTTCCGCGTTTTCCCTGATTGGCTGCGACACGCCCCGCGGCAGGCGCGGCAACCGCAGAGCGGAGCGGCAGAGCTTGCGGCATTATGTAACCGCCCTAATCCGCCATGATTTTCATTCGAAGCTCAGCTCACCTGGCAGCGCAGCGGTCCTGCGGTCCGTTGTTGACAAGTTCGAATCCCATCAATTTTTTTTTTAACGTGTATTTTCTTTTTTTTTTACGTGTATTCTTTCGCCAGTTAAGGTTAGGCATGGTTAAGGTTAAGGTTAGGCATTGTTTCGGAGTTGGTTAAGGTTAGAACGGTTAAGTTTAGGCGCTGTTAAGGAGCTGGTTAAGGTTAGAGTTTGCCTTAGAGAATGGCAATATTCTTTCTATGGTTAAGGTTAGGCATTGTTTCGGAGTTGGTTAAGGTTAGAACGGTTAAGTTTAGGCGCTGTTAAGGAGCTGGTTAAGGTTAGAGTTTGTCTTAGAGAATGGCAATATTCTTTCTATGGTTAAGGTTAAGGTTAGGCATGGTTAAGGTTAAGGTTAGGCATTGTTTCGGAGTTGGTTAAGGTTAGAACGGTTAAGTTTAGGCGCTGTTAAGGAGCTGGTTAAGGTTAGCGTTTGTCTTAGAGAATGGCAATAGACAGCCTATTTCCGCATTGCCGCTCTCTCGCGCTGCCGCGGTCACATGGTCAAATTGTCACATTCTTGCACTCCTCCGCTGTTAAAAAGCAACACGCGTGCAGACCAGATGGATCGGATGTTGTTGTGAACCGGTTGAGAACGAACAAACTTTCTTCGGGAGCTTCTGTGAATATAGCGGGGTTGGTGTAGAAGTCCTAGTTGTTTGATGACAGAGATGCACGTTGGAATTGTGCAGTTGTTCAGTTTATGCAGTTGTGGGGCGAAATATTGTAGCATGTCAGTGGATCAAGCACAAAGCCCAACTGTACTGGTGAAGCCGGGAGGCTATCCGAGAAAAATAGCAACCCAGCCGTGGTGCTGGATGGACGGGAGTATCCGGGTGATGTCTCGCTGACGGCGGGAGCTTGAGCAGATGTGCCGGTGTTGGAGGAGATGGAAGCAGGTAGGTACAGACAACCACCAGTTCAATGGAGTCCGACTTGGTAGCTAAAAAAAAGTTGAAAAAAACTCGATACAAATATGCATAGGGTTAAGCTGAGATAAACAGTAAGGTAGCTAAGAGAACCACAACTGTAAACAGCATGCATAAAAGCTCAATAGTATAATACTACAGTTAGTTTCAAGTAAACATGATAAATATGAAGCAAAAAGGTTCACTGTGTACCTTCACTGTCTGCCCCACCTTGTTTCATTCATACTGTTTTACATTTTTTATCACACAAAACAAATAGCACTTGTATTTATAAATGTGATCTAGCTGAGATAAATGGCTAATATTAACTGTTGAATGCCGATGGGTTGTCTCTATCTATCTCAGGTCACTTACTCGAGATATAACCCTGTGGCCGGCGGCCGCCCGATATCCCCCAGCGAGGTGCTAAACTCGCTAAGTTCTTGGGTCAATTACTATTTCTATCACGCTTACTTCATAGTCACTAGTTAGTTATATCCAGTTGATATGAAATATAAGCATAGAAGAGTTGTTAACCTCTTCTTTGTTTGTAATAAACCGAATGTATGTCTGGGAGAACTCTTTTGCCTATAATAATAATAATAATATTATTATCATTATCATCATTATTATCATCATTTTACGAAAGGCCGGTAATGCTAATCATTTGTAAGCCTGATGATATTACTACTCTTTTAATAAGTATTATTACTGCTAATAGTGTAATATTAGCGTACTAACACTAACAATCATTTGCAAGCCCCATAGCCCCTCAGTTCGACAGGTCCATCAATCCGTGGCCACCGATCGTCCGGCCCTGCAGTGGCGAGACTCTCAGTTTCCCACAAACCCAATGGAGCCCGTCGAACACAGTGGCTACCGGCGCTTGCAAACAACAAACAGTGAAACTAAGCATTACTACTGTCAATAGTATACATATATATTATATCCTTTATATAACTTTAGCTGAAAAGCAGTTACCAGCAATTGATTCAATCTGCATGGCTTCCAGAATATAGCTATACCGTTTTACCTCAGATGAGAGCAGGGCGAGGCCAGCGTCGTGACACATTGCGATAGAAAGCAGTCCACGAACTCAATAGGTATTATAACAAAGTTGTTTTAATTAGAAAAAGCAAGTTACAAAGAGACTGCATTGGAAATGTCCAATTCAGTAAAAGTAAGTATAAAACAAAGCATCTCTCTCTTAGCATAGCAAAAACTCTCTTTGTCATTTAAAAGATTTAGAGCAGGGGTGGCCAACCCGCGGCTCGCGAGCCGCATGCGGCTCTTTGCCCGTCAATGTGCGGCTCTTCCATCCATAATTTTTTTTTTTTTTTTTTTTTACTTTTTTATAGGGTGAGACCTATAAACACATGAAGGGTGCCGTGACTGAAAAAAAAGGTTGAGAAACGCTGGTATATGGTGTGGCTCTTTGTGGTACCACAGTAATTTTTGTGGCTCTTAGTCTCTGACTGGTTGGCCACCCCTGATTTAGAGCATCTAAAAAAACAGAGTCTTGTCATAGGGACGCCACAGATTCTGTTCCATACAACGCTCAACAGTATCTGACGCTATAAGAATGGTGTCTGAAGTCTAAAAATGAAAATCTGCTCGACGAGACTGGAGCTGTCACTTATATACACAGGTCCGTAGCGTCATATAGTAGGCACAGTAAAACACTCCTCCTTCCAACTTGTATTTTTGCCATTGGCTCCTGTCTACTCCACCAGCCAATCAACACACAATTCAGCAAGGATGAACTCTCCTCCCCTTCTAGTTGTTACAGTAACTGGGGAAGTAACAGATTACTTCTTTTGGGAAAAACCCCATTACGTCACTAAACATGTATGCATGTCTGCAATGATCCAAATTCTACAGAAAGCAGATATAGCATATATATACATGTACAATTCAATACTCATATACTTAAACACTGATTGATATGCCCACACATCATATATGTATTTTGTAGTTTAAAGTGTATAATAGTTCTCTGCCTCATAGCTGCAAGGGTTAACTCTGCAGGCAGCGATGCTCTGTCAAGGTCACATTCCTGGCTTCACAGAACTGTAAGCGAAAAGGCCCCTTCCATTCTCCAGGACTACACAAGATATTGTAGTTTGCACAAGTTACTGTTTTAGAGTCTATAGTTAATAGTTCTTACAGTTTTACACAAGTGGGAGGAAGAATACACAGACATTCTTCATAATCACTGACGCTTAAGTCATCTCTTAACATATGCTTAGATTTAAAACAGATATATACAATAAACATATGCTTAATCCTTTACATCCTACAAGTGACAGAGAGAACAGGATGTCATAATAAAAAGTGTCACTAGTTGCTTGTGGCACTTCAACACCGCCTCTCTCATCCTGGTCGGTTACTTTCCACTGTCTTAATAGCGTCTGTACGGGGGGACGAGATGGCAATTGCGGGGTCACAATGGCTGTGACTCTCAACATTAACCATACTGTTTATGCTGTCTATATTGGTTGTAATTGAGATAACAGTTAACATATGTTAAAGGGGAACTATTTTACTATTTCTTTCACTATTTGGGCACTTTTACATAATTCCTGTGAGTTTATGGAACACCTCTGTAATTATAATTTTTTTTAATTCATTGTTTTGTATTTCTAATCAAGTCCTCAAAAACAGCATTTTTCTACCTCAAGATCTCAAGCCGTTTTGAGGCTGGGCTCCTAAACCACTGTGTGGCCTGGTGGCATCTGCCACATTATCATGCAGCTGAGTCTCTCTGACATCACAAATCATCACATTTTCAGATGACTCAGTTCAGTGAGGGTGAATATTGTGAGAGGAGAATTGGAAGAATGCGCCAATATGAGAATTAGAGACATAGATCATATTAATATAAGTCCACATAGCTAGGAAACAATGCTAAACACTGAAAAAGGCCATTTATAAGATAGTTCCCCTTTAAGTATTAAGTATTTTTACATAAATGGTTATGGCTTTATTGTTTTAAAATCCCAATAATGTTGTGGGTTCACCAGACACACACATATTGGGTGAGTAACCAAAACGCGTACACCACACAAGTATGAATATTACTTGTATGACATGTATCAGCATGTACACATCAAATTAAAACTAATAAAGAACTGGCTAAAAATCATATAGTTACTACATCCGCCCATTTTCGCCCAAAAAACGTCCAAAACCGGCACCAAAAAAAACGTGGCCGAGCTTCGCTCGCCCGCTTGGCATCCCTGGGTGCCCCCCTGTGCCCCAGTAGAGTGCTTGGTCTAGATACGCCCCTGGCTGACGGACTTGTACACGGTGATGTCAGATATCAACCACTCCCTAAGACCATTGCTGCAATTCTGCCTGGGCAGCGCAAAATACTAATAAAGACCGTTGACCACTGTTTGGCGTTGGTGTCAATGTCATTAATCATGCTGGAATGATTTGTAGAGGCATACAATCTATTTTGTTGTCGGACTATATAAATTATATATAATAGCATAGCCTACATATGCAACAGTAACTTGCGCACATATAACGCATGGCACAGACACGGAGCCCTGCGAAGCCTGCATACAGTAAACTAACTTGATCGTTAATCTAACTGTTGTCCAAAAGTCAACCAACGAACTAGATTCTTGTACCGGATCTCCTCTCTGGTAAACAAGAATACCCTGAAGACTCTGGCAGGAGCACTCATTCAAGGGTACTACGACTATGCTTGCACCTCATGGTACCAAAGCACCTCAAAGGCACTAAAAAACAAATTACAAACATCTCAAAACAAACTAGTCAGACTACTGCTTGACCTGACTCCTAGAACCCACCTCACCCCTGCCCACTTTGACAACCTAGGATGGCTTAGAGTAGACGACAGAGTACAGCAACTTGCAATGGGCCTGGTCTACAAGATACACTACACGACCAAGGTACCCATGTACATGTCAAAATACTTCCCAAAGGTCAGTGAATACCACGATCACAACACCAGAGGGAGCTCCACAAATCATGTTAAACCCAGATTCGGCTCAAACAAGGGACTAAACACGTTTCGCAATTATGCCACATCAATGTGGAACGCCCTACCCAAAGCTGTAAAGGAATGTGAATCACTACCCACTTTCAAAAACACCTACGGGAGACTACAATTCGAAACTGGCCCCTACAAATGTCCTAACCCAGTTGTACAGTAAATTACCAAGTATGGCTTTGTCAGTATTCCAATGTACAGTGTACAGTGTGTGTCCCCCCCACCTCCAATGTACAGCCCCCCACCCACCCACCCAACCCCACCCCACCTACCCAACCTCCTCCAATGTACAGTTTCTACGTCAAATGTATATACACTCTTTTTCTGGACACTTTTTGTATCACAAACAGTACTGTATTTGCAAATCTGGTATGTCATAAATGTATAGATGTAGCAGTACTGTCTATCTTTATGGCGTGTGTGTCATATATGTTATGATGAATTGAAAATGGGGGATCCTGATGTAAACAAGACGAAAGTCTTTCTCTGGTCTGCATCCCCTTAACAATTGTATGTATTGAGCTGTACTTTACTGTACCCATTCTGCAATCTGTTAATAAACTTTTCAATCAATCAGTCCTTGTATCTTTACGCTTATGAAAACATTAAATAATATTTATAGGCTATAGGCCCTCGTTTTGCCTTAATAGCCTATTCTCAAATGGCTATCCGCTGTGGGCTATATCTCCTTGCTGACGGACCAGTATACCTTATATCATATCATATTCCTATGTCTCGAAGTAATCGTGGGGCTCTGGGAAAGAAAGGTTGGGAAAGAAAGGATATAGCCTATCCTTTATAATGTTATAGGCTATTTTATTTACAGTATAGTCTATTTATGATTTGTTTCCATAGCCGGTCTCAGTTATGCTGTGGCTGAGACGGGTCGGGATTAATGAAGCTGCTATAGGAGACTGCTTCTCGGCTACGAATTAAAGCCACGATTGAAAATAATGTACTTCCTTTCTTGACAATAGCTAGATAACAATAATACGAGAGCATACAAGAACAATGAATCTCACTGCCATGTAGCCTACGCCACAGTGTAGCCTGCCTATGTGATCAATAAAAACTTGAACTTGAATTCCATCACGTCTGTGCTCCACGGTGACTCTTTCTTGTGTGCGAGTGTGCCCGGTGTAGATGCGCTCCTGTTGGGGTTGATCAGAGGAGTCATCCATGGCTTCAGTAGATAGCCCTGATCCCCTGCATTTAAGTGCTATTTTAATTACAGATACCCCAGTAATAACATTACAATTTAATTAAATAAAATTAGGCCTGGGCCGTCCTCCCGGCCACCGGCAATAACTTATCAGCCAAATGCAACGATAAACCATGATGCATTCATTCGGAAAAACCTATTCCAAATGCTATTTATAGGGTTTGACAATAATTACACTAATGTCGCTATTTTACAATGAACTATAATTAGAATTATGGGTCATAGCGAACACGTCACTGTTGAAACTAATGCACGAAAGCTTGCAGTTTCCTTATTCTACCGCTTGGTGCCATGTACACACGGTCTGAGCTGTGCGTAGATATACGCACAATCTCAAGCACACGTTCAAATTGATAAGTCCCACACTTTGCTTAGAAATGATCATACGCACGGGTTACGCACATATCTGTGCGTACGCACCATTGATAAATGAGGGCCCAGGAGTATCTGCGTGATGTCACAGGAAGTGATGCCAAGCAGACGTTTCTCCCAATCAAAGGCTGGTTTAGTTCAATTTAAAAAAAAAAAAGGGGCTTACTCTTAGCAACCCAACAGCTTTATTCCGAGTTTCTAATCTCAGAATATATTTACTGTCCAATTGACTTAATATTTTTGTTATTCGATTCAAGATTTATATTTTCGAATTTAGGTTAACCAGAGGAACACAAACATACAATTTTTGACTAGTTTCCTCTTTATGGCAGACGAGAATCACAGTTTTTGTCATTAAGACCACCCACATTTTCCTAATAATAATGTTTTAACTTGAATCTATAACTCTTCTAAACAGTTATTAATCATACCATTGTAAGTACCGGCAATTTAGTTTAAAAAGTGCTTAATTTCAAAACCCCGTGATTCTGAACCATTTCATTTTTAATATCATTGCATTCAGTATAATTAGCACATCATAAGAGTATAGAAAAACACATTTTAATGTGTACCGATTACTATAATACTGAAAACTTTTGTCCTTCCTTCAGCAGCTGTTGGCAACAGCTTTTTTTCACAAGGGAAGTCAGCAGATAACATGTAAATTGATCTTGTGTTAACCACAGTCCAAGCCTTTTCAAACACACACACACACACTGCTCTTTCTTGGTCCTTATGGCAAATCTGGTTTCAAGTAAATTTGATTGTCTAACTATTAATCACTAATTGTTAAAAACTAGGAATATGAAAGCATTCATATTCCACACTTACCATACAAATACTGCGGTGATTCATGTGTATTTTTTTTTGCCTTGCTTAGTGTGCACATTGTTAGAGTCTATAGCTGTGAAGACCATCGTCTGTATAGAATTACTGTCAGTTAATTTAGCAAAACAATTTAATTAAAAACTGTATGTGTGTGTGTGTGGGGGGGGGGGGGGGGGGTTGTACAAGGTATTCACAACCAGACAAAAGTAGTAAATTAATTTTATTTTTATTTTCTCAAAACAAGAAACAATTAAAAATTCATATTTTGTGGCAATGTCCCATGTTCAGTTCTCCGTGTGACTTCCTTCCTGTTTCCAGAGAGCTCAAAGGTCAGAGGTTAAAGTCCATTGGATGGTGACCTCCGACATGGGATCCATTTTTATTACATTTTCTCTTTTTCTTTAGAATAGTAAAATAAAATATACTTGCATTCTTACATTTATTCCCTAGTCAACCGCAGATAAATATAAAATATTTTATTTATTTTCATTTATTTATTCTGTCTCCACTTTTGATTGGATCATATTTTTTTTACCAGTTGGTGGAATGTCTCGTTTCTTTCTCATCTTTTCTTTATTATTATTTATTTGGCCAATCACAACGCAGCCTGGGACGTTGACTCTGCATTGTTGGGGGAGGGGGTTGCCATCGGTTACCGAGTGGAGGATTTTACATGCACTGTACAGGAAACTGCAAAAAACTCCACACCGTTTTTGTCATCTTGAGGTCATTATCAAAACATGCTTCTCACAGACAAACAGCAGAGGGCGCTCTAGGAGGCAGGTGAGCTGCCTGAGACTTCACATCATGCTTCTGTTTTGTTTTGGTCAAATCATCATCATCATCATCATCATCATCATCATCATCATCATCATCATCATCATCATCACCATCATCATCACCATGTCATCCAACTGAAGCAGCCATGCAGATCAGTAGCTAGTTTTGAATCCAATAACTCTGTGTTTAGTTTCCCACAAACATCTTATTGTCTTCCCACACATCAAACTACAGTAAAACCCATAGTATTCCTTTGTTTTTGTACACAGCGTACCAATTTACCATACAAATACTGCATTGATTCAGCATAGTACTTCTATAGTGGAAACGTATGGTGAATTGCTATAGTATTCCTGTATTTTATTCACACAAAACACAATTACAATTACCATCGTATTTCCATAATGATTGACTATAGCACTTCTATGGTAACTGGTGAAGGAATACTACATCTTTACTGTAGTTCATGTTAGTATGGGTCTGTTGGTATGAAGCGACCAGTATTGACAGTGTTTTGTGCTGCTTGTGTAAAAACACGGCCTCTGAGCTTAGAGGATAACGGGCCGTTCCAGACTCACACAACCTAGTGGCTGTTGGCAGATTTTGGAAGTCGAACCTGGAACACATTCAAAAGATGAGCCCAATGATGCGTCATCAATATGAGCCAGGACCGTAGCTTATTAACCTTGCACAACGGCTGGCTTCGTGAGATCACAAGAGCACATTATCACACCAGAATCCATCTGGTCAGGCTTCCCAGTTATGCGCTTGTGCCTGAACCACAGCGGTTCCGACCAATCAGCGTCCTTTGAGGAACGACGGGCAAAGATACTCTACCAAGTTATTTCTTTTAAAAAGTGCCGGCTCTATTCCAAAGGCCAACTTCCCCTGACTTCAACTGACTTATTTAACTGAAACTCTCCAAAGATGCTTTTGGGAAACTTCTAGCAACATAAAAGACAAAAACAAGTTCTGTCACTGAAACCTGGAGGCCAATGGTTCCTAAAACAGTTCCTACAGTTCCACCTACCGGTATGTCCTCCACACAACAGTTCCTTAAGGTGTCCTCCTCAGCAACAGAACTTTTTCTGTATATATCTTAATATTTACTGACAAACAGAAGAGAGGGGAGGGGGGGGGGTTGATCCTCTGTGGCCCAGTTCTGATATTCGCAGTGCTGTTTGAAGTGGGAGAGAGAGAGCTTGTACAATGTAACGTCTCTGTTTTCAACATAACATCTTTACCACCAAGGGTTAAAAGACAGCACCAGTGTTTCCCAGGGTAGCAGACTGTTGCTTTAACCATCAACATGGTAGACCTACAGCCTGAGCCCTGATGCAAACGGCCACGTTTCAGTGGTAGAGACGTCTAAACTTGCCACTTTGTACTGTGCGATGATCGAGCACAAAATAAATCTCTCTCTCTCATCTGTCCGGATGTTTTCTTTAGTTAGGAATGAACTCAGACAGTTTCTCACCACAGAACAGACGGTTCCGGACGTCTGGTTTTATCGTTCAGACTTCTCTCCCCGTTGAAGACCATGCACTATTGAATTTCATCTTTAGGAAATAATAGAAATCTTTGAAAATTCTATCTTTGTTTTTGCTTAATTTTTTTAGATGCCATTTTCAAGGAAAATTATCTTTTTATTCACATTTCATTTAGTTTTCTTCTCTAAATGTCGTTAGTCCATGCAAAAAAAAGGAACAAACTAAATAAATAAATGAATCAGACATGTTCCAGTGTGTCTCCCTCCAGCCTATCGGAGGACAGTTTGGTTTTGTTGTCATTGTTGCTGCTGCTATGGTTTCTGGTCTCACCTCATCCGGTGGCCATGCCTCTAGTGATCACATGACTCCCAAGGAGCTGATCTCATTGGCTGACTAGGCTGGGGCTCCAGTGGGGACTACAGCTCTCAGGTCTGGCCACGCCCACAAACAAACCCCCAATCAGAAGAAAGGAAATGGGAACCTCAGTAGATGCCGTCCTTCTCTCCTTCTCCTCTCTTGTTCCCTCGTTCCAACCACGGCTTTGAACAAGGTGTTGTAACCCTCTCTCTCGCTCTCTTTCTCTCTTCTCCTGTGGCCAGTCCTTTCCGTCCCAGCATCCTTTGCCAGGCGGCCCCTCCCTCGAGGGTGGGAGGGGGCCATTTCCGGTGTGTGTGCAAGGGTGGGCGGAGCTTAATTCCCAAACTCCGCCTACTTCCTCCTCAGAACACATGGTGACATCATTATGACATCATCACAAAGCATGCAGCAGCAGAGGAGGATTGTGGGACTTTTTTTTTTAGGCTGCGCCCCCCTCCCTGCCCTGACCGGCGACAACATGCCCCTCTACGGAACCTTCACACTGGTTGCTATGGCAACACTCCCCCTAGAAACCTCCTCTCTGGTTGCTATGATGCTATCTGTCCCTCCTCCTGATTGGTGGTGCTACGATTTGCCTCCTCCCTCTGTTTCCTTATTAGTCAAGGAGGCCAAGGCAGGGTCTACCAATGAGGTGGGGGGAAACAGTTTGAACCAGCCTATCACCATGTTGGATAGGTCTAAATCGTCCAATAGTATCTGGGCGGCACCCATGAAGGATTTATGGTCCATACGTCCATAATCACCCCAGACAATGATCTGAAGAGAGACAAGACGGAGAATTACACTGAGATCACTTCCACCTAAAGACAAAGACAAGACTCACTAGTTAGTGGAGAAACAGTGAGTTACCTGTAGGACCTTGTGTGTATGTATTAGTTGTGTATAGTGCAGTATAGTCGCGACCCAAAGTGGGGTCGTGGGTAGGTGACAGCGCATTGGCAAGTAAAACAATTTATTAAAATAAAATCTATTTAATGTTCTGGCAACATATTTTGGTTAAATATATGCCTCATTTTATAAATGTGTATTGATAACATAGTGCTGTAATTAAATGTTCTAATAAATATGCATGATCAAGTTCAACAACGTCTGCTTTTATTTTGATATTCCTTCATTCGCGATACATTAAGTGTGGGGTCGCAAAAAAAATCCTAAATAATGGGGTCGTGGTATCAAAAAGTTTGAGAAACCCTGGTATAGTGTATTAGTTGTGTAGAGTGCATTAGTTGTGTAGAGTGTATTATTTGTTCTGGTTGCGGCGGCGCGATAGTTAGATAACCTAAGTGGGGAATAACCAGGAGATCACTGTGACAGAGAGTAATTCAGTCTAAACAGTCATAAATCTTTAATTCAACTTCAGCCCTGATCATAACCTTTTTTTTGTAATGTCAGATAAAAAATGAAATACTCCCACTTTTCTGAAAAGAGTTGGTGTTAAATCTGACATTACAAAAAATCCATCAAAATCTGTGTTGCTGCTAATCATTGACACATGCCTAGCCTGTAATAATCCCCCCCAGAAAAATGTACTTTGCATTTGATATATTGAAAATATTTTACTTTTGTGTGTGTTTTTTTAACAATAATTTGTGATGCCATCACACAAACTGGCATTTAAAGGGTAAAAATTCAAAAATGTATTGAATATGTGTTTTCTTTTCTTTTTTACAATAATTTGTGATGCCCATCACAAACACTGGCATTTAAAGGGTAACATTTAAAAAAGTCCTGCACCAGAATGCAGGAAATTAAGTTTTTGCAACAAAATAATTGTGTGTGTGTGTGTGTGTGACACTGGTGGCAGCAGGTCGCAGCTGAATGCTGGAGCGCACCATTCTTAACACCTGAGCAAACACCCGTCGTAACTGCCGCCGTTAACGTAGTAATGTGCAACATGTACTTGTGGAGATTGTTCTGGACTATGTGTCTGGTCTCGGCGATCAAAGTTGCCTACAAGCGAGCGCTCCAAAGTGGGAGAATCTATCAACAACAATGGATTCCCCATGACCCGACGCCAATCCACCTGTCGGGCCTGGAGCTGCCGCCCCACACGGACTTCTCTGACGCGGCCCAGCCCTTGGATGAGCAGCGGTGGTCTGAATTTCAAGCTCGCGAGAGAGCCTTCAGGAAAAGCCTAGATTCGGAACACCGTGACGAGAAACACCACTACGTTTCATCGGGAGACCCTGGAGTTTGGATCCGACTATTTACCCTCCTGAACGGAGTATTCTTCAGGAATGGAGCTTTTACAGCGGTAAATCACTGGGGACGCCCACTCGGATACCCTCTTCTGAAATACGTCGCTCGGGTTCTGAAAAAGTTCCCGGTGAAAGAATCACTTCCAGACGCACTAACACCCGCACTAGTCACCACTTGGATTGAATCACAATTGCGATTTATCCGAGAGACAGTGCAGCCGTCATTAACATCAGCGGGAGGCGACCAACGGAGGAGGAAGGTGAGCCGAAACAAGCTGTCCTACCTCTGGCAACACAAACGGTCTAAAGCCATTCAGATTGTGTTAAACAACAGTGAATATCCCAGCCCCCCTCCGTGCCCCAGTAACTGCGAGCAAGTGCAGTCTTATTATCAGCAGAAATGTCAGGGAGAAATGCGCATTGGCGACCCTCTCCCGTTACCACCATGGCATCACACACTACCCCCCACGGAGCCAGTCTGTTCCCCAAACACGCGCATTTTACGCAGGAGGAGGTGGAGACAGTGCTGCGCGCTCTCCCTAACAATAAATCGAGTGGCATGGACGGTGTCACTTATGAGTCACTCAAAGCCACGCAGCCAGGTATCCTAACATCAATCTTTAATGCCTGCCTGGAGAACAAAAGAGTGCCTGAGTCATGGAAGGGTGCTCTCGTCCACAGAATTCCCAAAAAGGACAATATCCCGGACAACCCATCAACCTGGAGAGACATTTCACTTCTTCCTACCATCTACAAGGTATTTATGAAATGTATCCTTGACCGCATCTTGCCCTGGCTCGTGGATGAAAATATACTGTCTCCCAAACAAAAGGCCTATATCAACAGGCAGGGCATGAATGAGCATGTGTTCTGTCTCAAAACAGGCATTGATGATTTCAAACACGAGTCCAGTACATTTTATTCAGTGTTTCTGGATTTCCGTGATGCTTTTGGAACCCTAGCACACAATGTCATGCTGACAGCCCTTGAGGAAATACATCTACCCCAGGTTTTCATTGACATTGTTAGGGATGTTTAGCCGCGCCCCCGGATTCGGGGTGTGGTCTGACTGGCCAGACCTGAATGACCTATGCGGCTGGTCCAACGTGGCCCTGGAGTGGGTGGGGCCGGACTCAGACGCTGTTAACGTTTCTGAGGAGATCATCTCTGACCCTACCATCTCTGTGAAGGCCACCATTGACATCTGTGGAACGTGGCATGAACTGCCACTTACCAATGCCCGTGGCCATCTCATGTCGGCACAACAACAACGCCAACGTCAACACTGGACTGAGCTTAAACTGCAAGGGAAGCTTGCTTGTCTCCCTGCCGCTGACCACTCTGTCTCGCACGCAGTTTTTAAAAATGTAGCTATTGATGAGAGCATCATCATTTTTACTTTAAAAGGCTAGGCTACAGGTTTTACCATCAATGCTCAACCTTTCCATCTGGTTCCCTGGCAGTCATAGCCCACACTGCATACACCATGGTCACGAACAGACAACAGAAACCATGTCTCACATACTCAATGGCTGTCATGCATACAAAGGGCTCTACATTTGTAGGCATGATAGGATTGTGAACCTGATTGCAGACAGTGTCAGTTCCACACTCGGGTCACCTGCAACATATAAGCTGTATAAACACACCAGTGTGAAGCCATATATGCTCAATCTGTGTAGGGACAATTCACTGTTCTCTGACATTTCAGCAAACACCCCCGATGTTGTTATTGTTAATGAGAATAACAGAGAGGTTCTCATCCTGGAAGTTGGTTGCACGTTTGACTACAGTCTAGAGGAAGCATTTACAACCAAAATGTTAAAATATCAATTGTTAGACCATACCATTTCACAACTCGGCTACAACTGTAAACTTTTAGTCTTCATATTTGGAAGCCTGGGTCATGTCCATAAGTTGGGTGTTAGAGGCCTTCAGTTGGCCGGTCTTCCGAAGAGAAGAGCCAAACAATTAGCTAAATATTGCTCAGTGTTAGCAATTATTGGCAGCCGGGCAATTTGGAGAAGACGCTGCTATCTGTACCCATGAGCTGTGTGTTGATTGTCAGGTTCATCATCCGTGTGAGTCTGTAACTTTGATTGCCACTGTGGCACGATTGTATCCGAATAATCCCACAATGTACAAGCGCACTGTTAATATTTGTGTCCTTTAAACCTTGTTTTTATGTGGACATAAATAAAATATTCTAAATGTGTGTGTGTGTGTGTGTGTGGTGTGTGTGTGTGTGTGTGTGTGTGTGTGTGTGTGTGTGTGTGTGTGTGTGTGTGGGTGTGTGGGTGTGTGAGAGAGAGAGAATGATGGACAATTGCTTGCTGTGTGAGAGAGAGAGATAGAGATAGAGAGAGAATTAAGTACATTTGCTGAAATACAGTTGTTCTTAATTTTCGCTATGTGAGAATGTTAGTTATTATGTTCTCAATGCCCCTTGCATTGTATGAGTTGTGTGGAAGCGTTTGCTAGTTCTAGTGCTATCCCTTTGTACATTGTGGCTGTGTCTGACAAAAGTTAACAATAAATAATGGTATTAGGAATACATTTGCCTCCTGCGTGAACTGTGCATAGCTGAATAGACTGTATTTTAACGCCGGTCATATGGTGGTACTTGGAGAGCCAGCTACATTCTCAGGTGGTACTTGGTGTAAAAAGTTTGAGAACCACTGGTGTAGAGTGTATTAGTTGTGTAGATTATTAGTTGTGTAGAGTGTGTATTAGCGGTGTACTAGTTGTGTATAGTGTATTAGTTGTGTAGAGTGTGCATTAGCTGTGTATTAGTTGTGTAGAGTGTATTAGTTGTGTAGAGTGTGCATTAGCTGTGTATTAGTTGTGTAGAGTGTGTATTAGCTGTGTACTAGTTGTGTATAGTGTATTAGTTGTGTAGAGTGTGTATTAGCTGTGTACTAGTTGTGTAGAGTGTATTAGTTGTGTAGAGTGTGTATTAGCTGTGTATTAGTTGTGTAGAGTGTGTATATTAGCTGTGTACCTGTAAGACTTTGCCCTCAGGGTTCTCTTCAAACTGTAGCTGCTGCTGGTACAGCGGGTCCAGCGTCTTCCTGGCAAGACGGGTCCTTCTCTTCAAGACACACTTCCCATTGTCCATCAGATACACCTTAACATAGGGTGCTAGAGGGACAGACAGACACACAGACAGACAGACAGACAGACAGACAGACAGACAGACAGACAGACAGACAGACAGACAGACAGACAGACAGACAGACAGACAGACAGACAGACAGATTGATTATCCATCAGATACACATTAACATAGGGTGCTAGAGGGACAGACAGACAGACACACAGACAGACAGACACACAGACAGACAGACAGACAGACAGACAGACAGACAGACAGACAGACAGACAGACAGACAGACAGACAGACAGACAGACAGACAGACAGACATGGGTGTGATGGATGGTTGTGGTTTAGTGGTAGTTTGGTGTGATGGTTGTGGTTGATTGGTACTGTAGTTTGGTGTGATGGGTGGTTATGGTTTAGTGGTCGTTTGGTGTGATGGTTGTGTGGTTTAGTGGTAGTTTGGTGTGATGGGTGGTTGTGGTTTAGTGGTAGTTTGGTGTGATGGTTGTGGTTTAGTGGTAGTTTGGTGTGATGGGTGGTTGTGGTTTAGTGGTAGTTTGGTGTGATGGTTGTGGTTTAGTGGTAGTTTGGTGTGATGGTTGTGGTTTAGTGGTAGTTTGGTGTGATGGGTGGTTGTGGTTTAGTGGTAGTTTGGTGTGATGGTTGTGGTTTAGTGGTAGTTTGGTGTGATGGTTGTGGTTTAGTGGTAGTTTGGTGTGATGGGTGGTTGTGGTTTAGTGGTAGTTTGGTGTGATGGTTGTGGTTTAGTGGTAGTTTGGTGTGATGGGTGGTTGTGGTTTAGTGGTAGTTTGGTGTGATGGTTGTGGTTTAGTGGTAGTTTGGTGTGATGGTTGTGGTTTAGTGGTAGTTTGGTGTGATGGGTGGTTGTGGTTTAGTGGTAGTTTGGTGTGATGGTTGTGGTTTAGTGGTAGTTTGGTGTGATGGTTGTGGTTTAGTGGTAGTTTGGAGTGATGGGTGGTTGTGGTTTAATGGTAGTTTGGAGTGATGGGTGGTTGTGGTTTAATGGTAGTTTGGTGTGATGGATGGTTGTGGTTTAATGGTAGTTTGGTGTGATGGATGGTTGTGGTTTAGGATGGTAGTTTGGTGTGATGGTTATGGTTTAGGGTGGTAGTTTGGTGTGATGGTTATGGTTTAGGGTGGTCGTTTGGTGTGATGGTTATGGTTTAGGGTGGTAGTTTGGTGTGATGGTTATGGTTTAGGGTGGTAGTTTGGTGTGGTAGTTTCTTACCTGGAGTGTTCTTGTTGCCTTGTTTACCCACAAGCCCCCGAGCTCTGATCACCTCCACGTCCAGACGCTCCTTCCTGAACACCATGCCAATCTGGATGTCACCTGACAGGAAGTCACACAAGTAACAGAGTTAACTTATCTATATACTATCAAGCTCATTTATTACTATTCTTATAATTATTATAAATATTCTTCTTAGTATTATTATGTATTTTTTTTTCTTTTTTTCTCAATGGTTTCAAGGTTTATCTGTCTAAAACAAACTATAATAATACTGATTGATTGATATAAAGAATACAGAGAGACATATTAGAGACATATTTCTGGTAATACCAGCTACCTTTCAATAACCATATGCATGTGGATTAGGTGCCTTGCTCAGGGCCACATGGGTAGTATTGGGCACAATTCTGGATTTG
>NC_140168.1:71277047-71369547 GCF_963971535.1 Notolepis coatsorum
CAGATTGTGGTGGTACTGATGAAAAAGAAAAAAGGGGGAGTCCTGGGTAGCCAATCAGAATGCTAGCAGCCTGATAGGAACTCAGATGTCTCTGCCTGCACTTTATCCAGACGCAAACACACACACACACACACACACACACACACACACACACACACACACACACACACACACACACACACACACACACACACACACACACACACACACACACACACACACACAAGCAAGAATGTGTACACATGGACATTCTCCGTGCACACACACACACACACACACACATACTGTGCACATCCATGTAGCCTAAGCCTCCTAGCAGGGAGGAAGGAGTGTGTCCTGGAGAAGACCTGTCCTTCAAACATCCTCACACAGCAGCACTCACACTCTAAACCAGAGGTCTCCAACCATCGGGTCGCGGACCGGTACCAGGCTGTGGACCTTTTGGTAGCAGGCTGTGGACCACTTCCGCCCAGTGCCTCACTCCCGCGTACTTGACTCAGTCGCGGGGTTTCTCTGTGCACGTGCGCCAGTAAGTCGGCAAGCTAACATTCACTATAATGGCGCGCAAACAGATGTCACTGGAGAGCTTATTTGAAAAGGGAGAAAGAGCCAACGATGAGACACCAGAAGGGTCTCAGAGTGCCAGAAAAAAGAAAGCTGCATTTAAAAGAAATTACCAAGAGTCCTACTTAAACTACGGGTTCATCACAACAGGTGATTCACACGCTCCACACCCGCTCTGCATAATATGCAGTGACCGTTGTGAGGGAATTGAACCCGATCAATGGTTGTAGATAGTCGAAGATAGACTTGGTAAGCAAAGGTTTATTCAGAGTTATGGTCTGGATGACCCAACTGGGACACCAGCTGGTGTGTCCCCAAGTGCGCTCCTGAGTTCAGTCTTTAGTTTATAGGGTGAGGGAAAGGCCCAGAGGGGGGTGAGTTGGGGGGAGGAGGAGAAGGGGGTAGAGAAGAGGGGCATGGTTTTGGGGCTGGAGGGGGGTTGAAGGTGAGAGACAAAGGGTGAATGGTTATGGGATGGGGGGGGGGTTCTGCCACACACCGGCTAGCTAATGAAGCCATGAAACCTGGCTCTACCATACCTTCCATAGAAACACATCCACACATACTGTACAAAAACGACAACTGAAGTCCATACTATACTATTCAGGGCTTCATGGAGCAGTGCCTGGTCAGCCGCGGACATTCAGTAATGGTTGGGGCAGAAAAAGGACTGCTAGGATGGAACTGCATGTGTTCGCAATCAATCAGGAAAGTGGTCTATTGAGGAGAGAAGGACAAAGCTTGTTGGGACGTCAGTACACGTCATACAGAGAGGGGAGAGGAGATGAGGCAACGTGAGCCGTTGTTGAAATGGAATGAGAAACGTTTGACTGTCGAGTAGAAAGTCCTCTATATAGGACAGACAGGCTTGTGTTTATCCTGGGATATTTCTGTTAGAACACAAAGCGACAAGAGAAACCTGGAGCGGCCTCTAGTTCCCAACATTGTGCTGGTCAGCAGAAATAATTACTTGTTCTAGCAGTGGTAGTGGTGGTGGTAGTAGTAGTAGAAGTAGAAGTAGTAGGTAGTAGTAGTAGTAGTAGTAGTAGTAGTAGTAGTAGTAGTAGTAGTAGTAGTAGTAGTAGTAGTAGTAGTAGTAGTAGTAGTAGTAGTAGTAGTAGTAGTAGTAGTAGTTGTGCTGGTCAGCAGAAATAATTACTTGTTCTAGCAGTGGTAGTGGTGGTGGTAGTAGTAGTAGAAGTAGAAGTAGAAGTAGTAGGTAGTAGTAGTAGTAGTAGTAGTAGTAGTAGTAGTAGTAGTAGTAGTAGTAGTAGTAGTAGTAGTAGTAGTAGTAGTAGTAGTAGTAGTTGTGCTGGTCAGCAGAAATAATTACTTGTTCTAGCAGTGGTAGTGGTGGTGGTAGTAGTAGTAGAAGTAGAAGTAGTAGTAGTAGTAGTAGTAGTAGTAGTAGTAGTAGTAGTAGTAGTAGTAGTAGTAGTAGTAGTAGTAGTAGTAGTAGTAGTAGTAGTAGTAGTAGTAGTAGTAGTAGGTCTTTAGTATTACATACAGTCCGTGTAGCCGAGAACTTCTCTATGGTTTCTCTTTGTCTTTGTTCCTACAGTCTGACTGACAAGGAAACAGCTCACCACTGAGGGCATTCTCTGGTTGAAAGGCGTAACTATCATTGGTCATTTGTTTATTTTTAAAGCCCTTATTGGTGAACTTCCCCTGTACATCATAACACATTGGAATGGAATCTTGGAACCTATTCTACACGTTTAAATGGCCGGTTGGTCCTTGGGGTTCCTATGGTTTGCTCTGAACTAGGAAAAACTGCCATTTCCTTTGATGTTTCCAGCAGTATGATCTCCTACCACTGTGTGTCAACTTGTAACTGTCTTGGCTGATGTCTTATTGTGTATTCTTATTTATTGTGCCTGTATGAAATAGCTTCTTTACCACATTACCTCATCATTAGTTTTCATTAAAGGGGCACTTTAAACCAAAAAGCAATGCCGTTTTATTTTGCACATAGTCTCACACACATCCATACAACTCGAAACAGTTTAGCATACATTCATTTAGTTATTGGAAGTAAATTAGCTTGAATATGCCACCAGTGATGTCATCGGGGACAACTTGCCTCACATTCACCCACTGACTCACACATTCACACACTGAGTGACAACGGAGGCAACCATGCAAGGTGCCAATGAGCCAGGCAGGCACACACACCGCACGCACGCACGCACGCACGCACGCACGCACGCACGCACGCACGCACACACACACACACACACACACACACACACACACACACACACACACACACACACACACACACACACACACACACACACACACACACACACACACACACACACACACACACACACACACACACACACACACACACACACACACACACACACACACACACACACACACACACACACACACACACACACACACACACACACACACACACACACACACACACACACACACACACACACACACACACACACACACACACACACACACACACCATTACAAGTGAATAACAGCACTTAAGCGTGCAGGGGTAGTGTAGCCTTTAAGACTGTAAAGGTCAGTCAGTGACCTGCCGGCTGCTCAGGTAAACAGTACACAGCAGACTGAAAAACACTCTTTAAAGGCCCAATCAGTGATCCAAACAGAAACAAGTGGGCAGCCCCACCTCCAATAAGAAACAGGAATGGAGACATGTTCTAACACTGCAACAGGTAAATATATTTTTCTTTTGTATTTGCTATATTTTGTGTCTGTAAAACATTTGTTTAATTTGGTCATATTTGTATCTATATTCAGAGTTTATCTCCAGATCAAACTATTGACGTCTGTATGTGAATATATGTACAGTAGCCCCACATTGACACGTCAAAAACATCTCAGATTGAGGCTTTAGGCTTTTTGATAAATGTATTATCGTTTCTTTTTTGTGTCTAGTAGGGATTGACTGAATATCACTTTTCAGCTTTGAATAAATACATAAATAGGCTTGTTTTCTGTTTTCCAAACACCTGTTGGCAAATGACAAACCGATAGAAATGATGCCTTTGAAGTATCAGAGCTTCTATCCAACAGCACAGCCCCAAAGTACAGCCTATGATTCAAGTGTTTTTAAAGCTACTACAAGGAGAATTATCAACTATATCATTGTCAGATTGGTAACTGATACCTTGGTATAATTACAGTAAACAAATGAGACCATTGCTGAAACAATAGACCACTGCACTTCCGCATTACATTGAGCTCATGGGAGAAAGAGCGCGGGGAGAAAATGAATGAATGTGGATGAGAGCCTTGGCATTAAGTGGTTGTACTGTAGCTACGACTGTGGGGGTGCTGGAGACATGATACAATAGACTTTTATATGCCTGAACAAACAAACGGAGAGACCAATCCCAAGTCGATCGGCACTGTCTCCAGCGCGTCTCTACATTTCGTAGCCGCATTTCTCCAGACCCCTCTCTGATTGGTTGAGCGAAGCCCCTCTCTGATTGGTTGAGCGTCATGGTACAGTTAGCGTAAGTGGGGAGTGTAAACAAGTTGAACGCGTCGCGTGAAATAACATTATGTGAATAAACCTATAACGTTACAATGTACAGTTTCTGATTAACCCAGTTAATGCTTTAGACAGTTACAATGTAACATTTAGATTAACACAGTTAATGCCTAACTAGACAGTTACAATATAACATTTAGATTAACACAGTTAATGCCTAACTAGACAGTTACAATATAACATTTAGATTAACACAGTTAATGCCTAACTAGACAGTTACAATATAACATTTAGATTAATTAACCCAGTTAATGCCTTAAGAGAGAGAGGCTGGTGGTCAAGTCAAGTCAAGAGTTTTATTTGTCACAAGTTGTTTATTTGCATACAAGTTTACAATGAAATGCGGGTGGTCTTGCCCGCAATGATGTGCATAATACAATAGTAATAACATATAATAGAATCCAATAGAACGACATTGTGCAATAAAACAAGTAAACAGAGTAGGGCATGCATATCGGTATATGTACATAAGTCTAGGTATATGTACACATGTAGGTATATGTACATGTAAAATGTCTAGGCCTACCACAAGTTCAAAATCTGGTATGTCATAAATGTCTAGATGTAGCAGTACTGTCTATCTGTCTACCTGTATGTCATATATGTTATCATGAATTGAAAATGGGGGACCTGTCACCCTGATGTAAACAAGACGATGAATTGAAAATGTCTAGGCCTACCACAAGTTCAGCGTACGCATCCAGATTAGATTCACATGACGGAGTACAGGGAAAACGCTCATCATTGCTGATGCGTCTTGTAAGATTTGCTGCCATATTAATGTGCGGCATCTTTTTTCTTTTCTTGGCGCGAGCACCGCGATAACCTGAATGAATGAATGAATGAATGAAAACTTTATTTAACAGATTGCAGAATGGGTACAATACAGGAGGAGACTGTCTATTAGGAGGTGGTGGGGGTTTTGGGCATTTACGGTGGCCAGTTTAGAATTGCAGCCTCCCGTAGGTGCTCTTTAAGAGCAGTTTTGAATGTGGGTAGGGATTCACATTCTTTTACAGCTTTGGGTAGGGCGTTCCACATTGATGTGGCATAATTGCGAAACGTGTTTAGTCCCTTGTTTGAGCCGAATCTGGGTTTAACATGATTTTAACATGATTTGTTGAGCTTCCTCTGGTGTTGTGGTCGTGGTATTCACTGACCTACACCGCGATAACCTCACGCGTACCTTAGAGAGGGGCTTCGCTCAAACCAAGCGCGTACCTTAGAGAGGGGCTTCGCTCAACCAATCAGAGAGGGGCTTCGCTCAACCAATCAGAGAGGGGTCTGCAGAAATGGAGTTCAACCAATCAGAGAGGGGTCTGCAGAAATGCGGCTACGAAATGTAGAGACGCGTCTCCAGCACCCCCACAGCCATAGCTACAACCACTTACGCCAAGGCTTTCATCCACATTCATTAATTTTCTGCCCCCGCTCTCTCTCTCTCCCATGATTTCAGAATACCGGAAGAGTTGCGGTGGTCTATTGGCAGCCTAATTGTCATGATAAGACTACATTTCCCATGAACCCTGTCGCTTCGTGTTTTGCCATTTGTTCTTGCCCCCCAGCATGGGATTTGCTTTGATGGCTAGAGGAGAAGGTGAACAGCCCCTCGATAACCGTGAACGTGGAGTTATTATTGTTGATAAAACAGGTTTTGTTTGGAAAAGCTTCCTTTGTGTCGTAACACCTTCAACAGAACTCCTGTAGATCCAGTCTCACACAAAACATAAAATAGAGGATATTAATGGACTCATCACACAATATCAATATAAAATAGAGAATATTAACACTTTAACTGCCACACACGAGATATCTCGGGTTTCCAATAGTTATGTTGAAAGCCACTCACGAGATTTCTCTGATTTTTTTTTTTTTAGCGATCTGAAATCATATTGCATCACGCGAGCCTACCCGAGTATACCCGAGCTCCACCGGCGATCATATGTGGAAAAAAGCGCCCCCTATCGTCTCCCAGATGACATAAGGGATTTTGGAATGGACTCAATGAAAATGGATGGGGGAAAAAATCCGGTACTCCACATTTTCCAGTCCACTGATCCAGCCGGGGTTACCACAGTTCATTCTGGAGCCTCTCAGCCCCGCGGAATCATGTGTACTACTGTATCACGTTGGATCCATACACTTATCGATTTTTTCGAATGGTGATCAGGAATTGGAATATACCAGTTGGATACCATCTGATGTCAGGTAAGGAATCTATGTTATCAGTGTTAGGATAATCAGACTAATTTTGATGAAGATATAGGCTGTTATGTGAAATGGGCTCTTTCGGTTTTACTGAAAAAATCCATGAGGAAATGAACGCGCCGATTATCCGTGCGCGGCGCGAATGTGCTTGCGTGCACGTATAATATTGATCATCTAGCGTTTATTTGAAAACGATTCATAAATAGGCCGACGAATATCATTATGGAATATTCCAGTAAAAGACGATTATCACAGAATGGTCTAGAATGAACTGTTTTTTATTTCAAAACGGGTGCTTTTCAAAATGCTCTGAAACGGAAATGAAGCGATAAAAAACCAATCTGCCTTGACAGCACTGACTGGAAAATAGTCTTTGATAAGCGACGGGCAGATTAGACACATAGCCATAATTTAAAACATAGATTAGGCGATATTAACGTTAACATTGAAGTGGACCGTGGCATCGAGGGGGTAAAAAGGAAAACCCGGCGTGGCACTCAAAGTGTTAATGGACTCATCACACACATCTCAATCAATTGTCTTTCATTCTCTTTGGTCTCAACATGTCTCTGCAGTAATGCTGCCAAGGTATTGAATTTAGAATGATATATTGATCTATGTCTAATACATGACCGTAATTCTCCCCGTTTGTCCTACAAACTAGAATCTGTCTGGACGCGTTGCTTGGAACCAAACATTCCTATTTCCTAATGATACTTGACACCTCTACAGGGTAACTACTGCACCTTATGGCTGGGCAGATGGTGTGTGTGTGTGTGTGTGTGTGTGTGTGTGCGTGCGTGTGTGCCTGCGTGCGTGCGTGCATGTGCGCACGTGCAGGTGTGAGTGCTACTGCAAGATCAACATGTTTACCATATAGGTTAAACAGAGAAAGGTACCCTGCATGGGTTGGTATGTGTGTGTGAGAGCGAGAGAAAGAGAGCAAGAGAGAAAAAGAGAGAGAGAGAGATCTTCTACACAAATTCTCCCAGATCTCATGGGGCACTGACAGTAAATCTAACCAAAACAAAAGTCATGATATTCCAAAAAAGGCCCAGCCTACAACAACACAAACTCAAATTCCTCCTAGACACAATTGCCCTAGAACATACAAAAAACGACACCTATCTCGGCCTAAACATCAGCGCCACAGGGAACTTCAACCAAGCTGTGAACGACTTGAGAGACAAAGCAAGAAGGGCTTTTTATGCTATCAAAAGGAACATCAAGCTAGATATTCCAATTCAAACCTGGCTCAAAATATTAGACTCTGTCATAGAACCCATTTCCCTGTATGGTTGCGAGGTCTGGGGCCCACTTGCAAACCAAGACTTCACAAAATGGGCCAAACATCAAATTGAGACTCTGCATACAGAATTTAGCAAATCCATTCGCCACACCCAACGGAAAACACCAAATAATGCATGCAGAGCAGAACTAGGAAGATAACCACTAATTATCAAAATCCAAAAAAGAGCATTTAAATTCTATAATCACCTAAAAGAAAGTGACCCAGACACACTCCATAACAAAGCCCTCACCTACAGAGAGACCCTGCCTAGAAAGATACCCGCTCAGCCAGTTGGTCCTGGGACTCTGCTCACAAACACAAGCAGAGACACCAGACAGAAACCACACTGGACTAAACCAAATTATAAGAAAACAAAAAGAAAACGATCTGACACATTGGAAAGAATCAACCCAAAACCACAGCAAATTGGAATGTTATTTGGCCCTAAACAGAGAGTACACAGTGGCAGAATACCTGAGCACTGTGACTGATCCAAAACTAAAAAGATCCTTGACTAGGTACAGACTCAGCTAGAAAGGCCGCCATAGGCAGACGTGGCTCCCAAGAGAAGACATACTGTGCACCCACTGCACACAAGAAGAGGTGGAAACTGAGCTACACTTCTTAACAACCTGCCCACTATACCAAGACATCAGAGACATATACTTCCCACAAATTGCAAATACCCAAAGAGACTTTGAAAACATGGCAAATAACTCAAAACTCCCATACCTACTGGGACAAATACAACAATGTGCAAACACAGCAGCAAGATTTGTGAGCTGCTCTGACAAGAAAGGGGACATCCAATGGAATACAACCACCATAAAGACTGTCCACCACACAAAAAATGCCTATACTGTACTGATTTCTTCTGATTTCTCTGTTTGATTGTTTTGCTTTGTTTTGTTTGTTTTAACACTAGCTTTGACAATGTAAACATGTTTCCCATGTCAATAAATCCCCTTTGAATTGAATTGAGAGAGAGAGAGAGAGAGAGAGAGAGAGATAGAGAGAGAGAGAGAGAGAGAGAGAGAGAGACACACACACACACACACACACACAAAGATGAAAATTGACCACTTGTTATTTTGAGAGCATCAATCTATCCATCTCAGAGAGAGAGAGAGAGAGAAAAGAAAGACAAACAAACAAATTAACACACAAACAAACAAACGGAAAAAACAAAGGAGGAAAAGGAGAAGGAAATAAAGACAGAAAAAGACAGATTGTAGTCTAGGAGAGATAAGAGAGTCAGCTACCCCTGCTGCTTATAACAAATAACGTCTACATTTAAAAAAATATAATTATGTCCTTTCAGAGTCAAGATAGAAGATATACACATTTGGCTGCTTTACATGTTTATATGTGTTAAATACACACTTTGACTGTTGTGCGCTTGCCGTGTTAGACCTAATAGACGTGTTTACAGTTTGTAAACAATGATGATGATTTGTAGGCAAAACTCTTGCTTTCAGAATCAAACTACATGCGCATCTCTCTGGGAGAGGCTCCAAGGACAGTTTGGATGGAACCATGAGACGTCCGATGACCAATCCCTGCAAAACTGTCCCTCGAGTCTTTTTTCATTAAAGGAACAAGCCAACATTATGGGAAATGCATTTGCATCTTCTTTAGAGTCAGATGAAGTAGATAGATACCAATTTCCTATCTGTGCATTCAGTAGAATTCAGGCTGCAAGCTAGCCTAGCTTAGCACAAATGAATGGAAGCGGATACGGACCACTAGCCTAGCTTAAAACTCGGAGAGAGTTGTTTTTGGCCAACAGCTAGGCTAGCTTAGGGTGACCATATTTTGATTTCCAAAAAAAATGACATGCTGGCCCCAGCCTCGAGATACTTAATGATACTTTGCACAATCAAAGCGGGCATGGCCACCTTCATTTCACTATGTCTTGTCTATGTATGTGATGAATAAACCTCTTGAATCTTGAATCTCTACTCAAAGTTTACTCAAAGATGCCTTATTGTTTTAACCTCTTAACGTGCACCCAGAAAAGCGGTAATTATTTTACTTGAACTTGAGGACTGCATACTTTTTTTGCAAAGCTTATCTTTATACGCTATGCTTATAGCACATGCATACGCCTGGTCTCTTTTGAAAGATAACATTCTGAAGTTACTAATGCAAAAAAGGAAAATCACTTTTAGTGCTAATGAAATAGAGTAGCATATAGGTCTGAACTTGAGTCGAACTTGAACTTGTGTACTAAAATTGTTCTGTAGTGGTTGCAATATCCCAAATGTAACCACATAACATGCGCCCAGAAAAGTGGCAATTTTCTTTTACTTGAACTTGAGGACTGCATACTTTTTTTGCAAAGCTTATCTTTATACTTTATGCTTATAGCACATGCATAAGCCTGGTCTCTTTTGAAAGATAACATTCTGAAGTTTCTTACACAATAAAGAAAAATCGCTTTTAGTGCTAATGAGTAACATAGTTGAGTAACAACTTGAGTTGAACTTGAACTTGTGTACTCACGTTTTTATGTAGTAGTTGCAATATTCAAAAATAATATATATATATATATTTTGTATAAGCTGGAAAACACCGCAAATCCATAGCCTGTCCATAGTCTTATGTAGTACAGGTCCAAAATTTATAAAAATCTGTTCAGAAATGAGTCTTATAGAGACATCCGGGTAAACCGTGTGCCAAGAAAAAAGCTCTCCATCTCTCCATTTCCTCATCCAAGTAAATTAATTCGGAATTTTTATCACTTGATCATGTCTTCGCTTGTCAATTTTCACCTAGATCCCTGATTCGCACACCCCCACGTGGGATATCACTGGAAAGCTACTGTACACTCATTGTTGGCTACAAGTTACAACGCTGACCAATCATTTTCGCAATCGGAAATGTGCAGACCCGAGCCTTCAGACGCTCGCAAAGTGCCGTGAAACTGAAGCTGAAAAACAATGAAACCCGGACATTTTCATGAATTTATAACCCCCCCCCCGGACAGGGCGTGAAAAGAGGACATGTCCGGGCAAAAGAGGACGGTCCATATCTGCCATTTGTGCTAAGCTAGGCGAGCTTGCAACCAGCTTTTTACTGAATGCACAGAGTTTAAGTTTATTAACACTTTGGATGCCAACAACGCCATAAGTCGTTAGTTCATGCCGCCAGTTGAGTGCCGCCAACGACATATAGCGTTTGTTTGTCGCATTTCTTTTTATTGGCAATTTGAATTCATATTTCATCAATCAAGCCTCACGCTAGTGTTGCAGAGTCTCTCTGAGCTCAATTGGGAAGATACCGCCCCCTATCGTATCTCCCTGAGTAACTGCACCCCATTAGTTTAGACTGATGAAGGGGGGGGGGGCCCAGTTTCCTCATTTTACTTTTCCGTCAAGCCAACTGAAGAGACCCAAGTTGATCGCCGGCCCGGAAAACGCGTGGAATATATATTTACAGTACCCAATCCTGAATCAATAAACGCGATCGATATTTGGAATGGCGATCAGGAATTGGAATAATCTTTTTGGATACCATCTGATCTGAGGTAAGGAATCTATTTTACCAGTCTTGGGATAATCAGAGCTTTTTTCACAGATATATCAACGTGTCCCATATGTGTGTGTGTGTGTGTCTGTGTGTGCGCGCTGATCAGGAAATGAGAGAATCGATATTTTAGCCCGCTTCTATAGCGTGCATAAGTACACATATACTATCGATAATCTAGCGTTTATTTGAAAACGATTCATAAATAGGCCGAAAAATTACAACGTTTTTGTGTATGCCAGAATATTCCAGTAAATGCTGTTTATCACGGAATCTATATATTTTCCTGAAAAACGAGGGCTTTTCAAAATGCTATAAAACGGAAATGAACCGATTAAAAAAACAATCCGTTTCGACAATGTTGACTGCAAACAAGTCATTGATAACGACGGGCAGATTAGACACATAATTTAAGACAGAAATTATGCGTTCACAACGCTATCATTGAAGTGGGTGGTGGCATTTAACCACGTTTTACCATGTTCACCAGTGGTAATCAAAGTGTTAAGAGTGACTAGATCCTGGAGTTTAAGTTAATTAAGAGTGACTAGATCCTGGAGTTTAACTTCATTAAGAGTGACTAGATCCTGGAGTTTAACTTCATTAAGAGTGACTAGATCCTGGAGTTTAACTTCATTAAGAGTGACTAGATCCTGGAGTTTAACTTCATTAAGAGTGACTAGATCCTGGTCTGGATGTTCTTTTTGCAGGCTAGAAAACATAAATGCCTTCTTTCCTAATTCAGTTTGAACTCGAGTCTACCCAGAATGGCTTTATAGATAAAAACACACAAATGACTAAAGCCAACGTCTTGACAAAGCAGGCATATTGACTTTGGAATACAATATACAATGATGAGTGAGGGCTCTACAGTTTGTAATCAACTTTAAAGCACCATGATATACAGGATTCATTTACATAGCAAAACAGATCAGTGCGGTTTGGTTTTGGGAAGCAGTATTCATGATATTGAGCTGCAGCCGACTAGAGGTCACCAGGTTTAGCGCTGAATCGACCACTCTGATGCCAGGTGGAAAAATAGGGCAATTTGCAGAATCATCCTTTAATTAACAGACTGACCAACCAATCAGGAACTAATCCGGTCTGCATGAACAGCAGCAGAGCAGTGTCTCTCCTCTCAGCAGGTAGTGACTCATAATGTCTCCTCTCTCACACTGAGACACAGAGGGAGGGATGGATGGAGGGATAGAGATGGATAGATAGATGGCTGGATGGAGGGATAGATAGATGGCTGGATGGAGGGATATAGATGAATGGAGGGATAGATAGATGGAGGGATAGATCGATGGCTGGATGGATAGATAGATGGCTGAATGGAGGGATAGCGATGGATAGATTGATGCTCTCAAAATAACAAGTGGTCAATTTTCATCTTTGTGTGTGTGTGTCTGTCTCTCTCTCTCTCTCTCTCTCTCTCTCTCTCTCTCTCTCTCTCTCTCTCTCTCTCTCTCTCTCTCTCTGTGTAATTGGGTCAGTGACAGAGGCAGGCTGAATTCTGGGTAATAACCAGCAGGCCACTGGCTTTCCGTGGCAAGAGGCTCTCCTGTCCAATCACCTTGATTGTATCTGATTGGCTCTCGGTTGAGTAATAGGTTGGACGATAGGGTCTGGATGCTGAACAAAGAACCTTCTCTCCTGTGTCTCTCCTAGTCTGTCTCCCTCTCAGCCTTCCTGTCTCAACAAAGAACCTTCTTTCCTGTGTCTCCCCACTCTGTCTCCCTCTTAGCCTTCCTACTGTCTCAATAAAAAACCTTCTTTCCTGTGTCTCCCCTACTCTGTCGCCCTCTCATCCTTCCTACTCTCTCAATAAAAAACCTTCTTTCCTGTGTCTCCCCTACTCTGTCACCCTCTCATCCTTCCTATTGCCTCAATAAAGAACCTTCTCTCCTGTGCCTCCCTCTCAGCCGTCCTACTATCCCAATAAAGAGCCTTCTCTCCTGTGTATCTCAGCCTTCCTACTATCCCAATAAAGAACCTTCTCTCCTGTGTCTCTCAGCCTTCCTACTATCCCAATAAAGAGCCTTCTCTCCTGTGTCTCTCCCACTCAGTCCGCCTCTCACTGCCCTCTCTTAGAGAAGGAAAAAATAAATAAAAGACAAACCAGTAACCAACCAACTACAGACAGTTTCAATGGTGTTTTAATGGGTAACAGCATCATAGTTCCAGGTGAACTACAGGTCTGCAACATTTAAACACAATAATAGCAACAAGCAACTTGGCCAGTCCTCCACTAAAGAACTTAGTCGACTAATAGTCATAGAATTTGTTGACTTCCTCGACAAATGAGCTTTTTATTCTTCAGGAAATTCATTCAGCATATAGAGACAAGTCTTAGTGGACTGAGACCAAACCCAACGATTAATCAACTAATCAACTATGAGGGAACAGGAAACTCAGAAATAGAAATATTTTAACACATTCAGCGCCGGAGCTATATGACTGAATTAGGTCTAGATGGCCACCGCTTTAATCAATGGGAGGACGGGGGTTATTTGCGATTGCTTAAAATATATCTTAAATTATGGCTATGGGTCTAATACACCCGTCGCTTATCAATGAGTTGCTTGCAGTCAACATGTACTAAATGGATTGTTTTTTCATCGGTACATTTCCGCTTTATACTGTTTTGAATATGAATATAGTTTGGGTGCTTCTGTGTAATTCCAGGAAAAGACGTGATAATAGCGTTTTAGTGGAATACACTAAACACGTTGTCATTTGTCGCTTGATTTATGAATAGTTTTCAAATGATGATTCAAATTATTCAAATGAATGTGTCCTCATGCACGATACAGAAGCGGGCTGAAAATCGATTATCCGTGCCTTGGTCGGCGCCAACGGCACGCACACACACGCACACGCGCACACACACACACACACACACACACACACACACACACACACACACACAGACACGTTGTGATCGCTGTTAAAGAAACATCTGATTAACCCAAGATTGGTAACATAGAGTCCTTACCTCACATCTGATGTCCTGCAAAAAGATTAATCCAATTCCTGATCGCCATTCCAAATATTGATCGCTTTTATTGATCCAACGTTATATATCCAAAACACATAATCCACACTGCTCAGTGTCCCCAGTCAATGTGGTATAACGATACTGCATGCCCGAGAAGGAAAACCTGGGCCGGACTTTTTTTTTTATGCACATCCCCAGCCAATCCAATCCAATGATGTGCAATACCATCCGGGAGACGATAGGTGGCGGTATTTGCCCTTTTGCGAGCTCAGACCCATTCCCAACGATAACATCAGGTTGGATGGATGAAAATTAATGGATATCGCTAATAAAAGAAATAACGAATAACGAAAGACTATCATCATGACTGGCGCTCAATGGGTCTCATTCCCCAAAATTTTCCAAAGAGTTCTCTTGGAAGACTTATCTTGGAACCGACTGAGACAGAATCAATGACAACGCAGTCGCATTACTGAGAGCTCTCGCCATAGAACCAAAACAACAAGGTTTTGTGCACATTTTCTCCTCGTGCTAATATGGATTACGGACTCATACCTCAATTCATCAATGAATCAACAACAATCAAAAGTGGAGAGAAGTGAAAACGGAATAAACGAGACCCACAGTGACTTCTACCTTCTCAATGGCTCAGAAAAGAAAGACCTAGACGTTGGAACTGCGTCTATACACGCGTTACTAACAGCAAGCTCGGTACGTAAAAACGTACCCCCGACTGGCAGATTGGACCGTAGGACCATGATCATCCTGGTTCTGCTACTTTCGGGAGACATTCAATTAAACCCAGGCCCGGTTTTGACCAGAACTCAGGCTAGAAGACTTGATCTGGCTGCACAAAAAGCGATGGAGGTGTCCGTCGTGAACAACAACAACAACAACACAACCCGCGGCTACATCCACAGCGCGGACGGCGACTTTCCCCCAATGACGCCGCAGCAGACAAACTCACGTGAGGCAGAGACGAGAAGAGGTGAACCGAGGGTCGCAACCATGACGACCAACTCGACGCAGGACTCAAACATCTCGACGCCCGATAGCCGGCTGGCTAGCATAGCAGTGAAATCAACCATGAACAAAGGACTCTGGAACGAGTCCTTTGTTGTACCAGCACAGCGCGGGATCCGACCCCCCCCTCCCCCCTTCCCACCCACGACAACAAAGCCCCCCGCCCCACACAGAGGAACAGATCACAAATGAACAATACTTCGAACCGGACAACATCAATGAAATAACCAACTCTAATGGACTGAACATTTTCCACCTCAACATAAACAGCCTAAAAAACAAATTGGATGAAATCAAACAATTCTTCATAAATGGTAAGGCAAACATACTGTGCTTCTCAGAAACTAAGCTTGACGATTCTGTAAAAGATCTAGAGATAGAGATTGAGAACTACTCAATAATCAGGAATGATAGGAACAAACATGGAGGTGGTGTCTGTATGTACATACACAAAGACACCAAATTCATCAACAGAACTGACCTGAATCATGAATCAATTGAAACTGTATGGGTGGAAATCCTATTCGAAAGGGCGAAATCCCTACTAGTTGGCTCAATCTACAGACCGTCAGATCATAGTGGCTTTTATGATACACTTGACAGGTGTTTAGCTGGAGTTGAGGATGTAGACTAAATTGTTATTGGAGACTGGAACACGGATATGCAACGAAAAGATGCACCCGTCTTCAAGTCATTCAGTAGGTTTTGTGACCTGCACGGCCTCAGCCAGCTAATCACCCAACCCACACGTGTATGTGAATCAACTCAGACTACCATTGACCTCATTCTGACCTCCGACAAGTCCAAGATCTCCAATAAAGGCGTTATAGCATGGGGGTTAAGTGATCATTATATGATATTCTGTACCCGCAAAAAGCTAAAACAAAAGGCTGGCTGTCACAAAACAGTCACATTTAGAGACCTCAAAACCTACTCTAGCGAGGCCTTTAACACTTTCTCTGCCAAGGACGCCTAAACTCGTCATTTCCCGCCATGCTAATTCTGCCAATGACGCCGTAACACGTCATTGAGATCAATATTTCAAAAATCTGTGATCGCAATCATATTTCTCCCCCGGAGACTTGAGATCTACTGTTGATCCCCTCTCAACTCTCCAACGGTTCAAGAGCGCCATCTGGTGGCCGATCGGCTGATCGCCCAAACCGGAAACCGGAAACGGAAGCTGGTGCTCATTCCAATTCGGTCCGATCACTTGCTAATAGTCCCGGGACTCGAGCTAGACACAATGGATAGCAATCCGTTACCAATAACTCGATAAACAACATGATTTGGACGTATATACTATTATACAACCTGGAGATGGATCGCATATTTTAACATCCAATAATAGGAATATTTTTGCTCCACGCTCATCACCCAACGCTACGAGGAAGCTACGGTGAGTTTCAGCTTTTTTTTTTTAACGTGTTCGATACAAACTGCTCTAATGATCATATCACACACATGGCCGTTGGCCACGGAATTATAAACGACCCCCCCCCCCATCCGGTCAACATCAGATGATAAGTAGTAACTTCTAGAAGCACGTCCATTTGAAATTTTTTATCTCGCGCCGATCGCTATCAAACTCTATACAATCATCAATATAATGCATTTAGGGCTATAAATCACATTCTGCAGAAAGCTGCAGAAAACGATAAAAACATACTTATACTTTAGACCGTATTTTAGTATGAATATGTGAATGAAAAAGTATAACGTTGCTACACCCTGAACAATAGATACTTGATGTTGAATGGGCCATAGTAATGTCAATTTAGCAATACAATTTAAAAAGTTATAGCCCTGCAAAGAAGGGGAACTTCTCCATAGACAAATAGAGCTGGCAGAGGATGGTATAATGATGTACATAAGCCTGGCGAAGAAAGTGTTAACCTTGAACTGGAGAGTCTGGACTGGTCAGATGAACTCAATGGTACACTAGTTGAAGAAACATGGCTTGGTTTCAAAACCAAATTTTCAACAATACTAAACGACATGGCCTCCCTAAGAACCACCAGGGTAAAAAATCGCGCTGAGCCGTGGATGCACTCTGAAATACTGGCCGCTATGAAAACCAGAGACAAAAAATGCTCTGAGTTTCGTAAAAGTCAGTCAAAGCTTACCAAAAGCACGAGCACTGAACTCAAACTGGAAAGAAACAGACTAAAAAACGACGTAAACTCCATGATCAAAACTGCAAAAAAGAATTTCATCAATGACAAAACTGAGGAAAACAAAAACAAACCACGTGAACTTTGGAAATTACTCAATAATCAACTAGGCTGCAGTAAAAAACGTAAAACCAGATTCTCAAACATAAACATAAAGACGGACAAGCTGGATGTAGCCAATTACTTAAACATTTTCTTCACAAACATAGCCACAACACTGGTAAACAAACTACCCTCCCACTCAGGGCATTATGGGGTAGAACACATAGTAGCTTACTACAAAAACCTAGGGGTCCGCAAGGACGACTTCAAGCTGGAAATGGTAACAACAGATGAGGTTCTCAAAAAAACTGAGCGCCCTCCAACCTAACAAGGCCACTGGCCATGACAACATCCCCTCCAAATTCCTCAGAGACTCAGCAGCCGCCATCACTACAGTCATCACACACATAATAAACCTCTCCATAAAACAGGGACACGTCCCCAAGGACTTCAAAATTGCGAGGGTGACCCCTCTGCACAAAAAGGGCAGCAAATTAGACCCAGGCAACTACCGCCCTGTTTCTATTCTTACCTCCATCTCGAAAGTCATGGAAAGAATTGTCTACGAACAGTACCTCGCGGAAAAAAATCTAATCTACGAATTCCAATCTGGCTTCAGAACATCCCACTCCACTGACACATGTCTTCTCTATTTGAACGACCACATCAAATAAGAGGTGGACGCGGGCAAATACTGCGGCATGGTCATGCTGGACCTACAAAAGGCTTTCGACACTGTCAATCACTCCATTCTGATTCACAAGCTAAAAGCAATTGGTTTTGATAGTCTATCAGTGAGCTGGATGCAATCCTACCTTGAGGGGAAGGAACAGATGGTGGAGGTAAACGGTACCCTACCCCCCCCCCCCCCCTCCCAGTGAGCTGTGGTGTTCCACAAGGAAGCATACTAGGACCGCTACTGTTCCTAATTTATGCAAATGACATGTCGTCAGCTTGTGACTGCAACTTGTTCCTGTTTGCGGACGACTCAGCCCTGCTGGTCTCTGACAAGAACAAGTTACAGGTTGAAAAAACGTATGTAATGTAATAAAAAAAGTCAACCAACGAACTCGATTCTTGTACCGGATCTCCTCTCTGGTAAACAAGAATACCCTGAAGACTCTGGCAGGAGCACTCATTCAAGGGTACTACGACTATGCTTGCACCTCATGGTACCAAAGCACCTCAAAGGCGCAAAAAACTAAATTACAAACATCTCAAAACAAACTGGTCAGACTACTGCTTGACCTTACTACTAGAACCCACCTCACCCCTGCCCACTTTGACAACCTAGGATGGCTTAGAGTAGACAACAGAGTACAGCAACTTGCAATGGGCCTGGTCTACAAGATACACTACACGACCAAGGTACCCATGTACATGTCAAAATACTTCCCAAAGGTCAGTGAATACCATGATCACAACACCAGAGGGAGCTCCACAAATCATGTTAAACCCAGATTCGGCTCAAACAAGGGACTAAACACATTTCGCAATTATGCCACATCAATGTGGAACGCCCTACCCAAAGCTGTAAAGGAATGTGAATCACTACCCACTTTCAAAACCACTCTCAAAGAACACCTACGGGAGACTGCAATTCGAAACTGGCCCCTGTAAATGTCCTAACCCAACCCCCTCCAATGTACAGTAAATTACCTAGTATGGTCTTGTCAATATTCCAATGTACAGTTTTGCTTGTACAGTTGAACAGTGCCCCCCCCAACCCCACCCAACCTCCTCCAATGTAGTTTTTACGTCAAATGTATATACTCTCTTTTCTGGACTCTTTTTGTATCACAAACAGTACTGTATTTGCAAATCTGGTATGTCATAAATGTATAGATGTAGCAGTACTGTCTATCTGTATGTCATGTATGTCATATATGTCCTGATGAATTGAAAATGGGGGACCCTGATGTAAACAAGACGAGAGTCTTTCTCTGGTCTGCATCCCCTTAACAATTGTGTGTATTGAGCTGTACTGTATTGTACCCATTCTGCAATCTGTTAATAAAGTTTTCAATCAATCAATCAATCAATTCAATCAATCAATCAATCAATCAATCACTCTGAGTCCCGAACGTGCTGGTAATATGTCTTAAGTGGCTCAAACGGTCGCACCTGTGACATCTGCTTGGAGAATGACACCATGTCTTAAACTCGAACGCGCGTCCCCGTTCAGGTCATTTGCATACAAAACAACACCTCCCGAGCTCCTTATAAGGCAAAGTAATGATGCAGCCGGTTAGTCTGCGGCAGTGCCGTCTGGGAGAAATGCAAGTTGCAAGCCATCGAAATGAGATTAGATTAATGTATTGTCATCATATATAGTACAGCTCGTGGTACACCTGCCGCAGCGCGCGCACACACACACACACAGTCCCCTCCCCATCATATGTATATACTCTGTCAGGATCTATGGGTAACAGTACTGTATATTTGTATATGTCACAAATGTAACAGTACTAAATATCTGTATGTCATGTATGTCCCTATACCATAAATGTCATGTATGTTGTGTATGTCATAAATGTCACTATGAATTGAAAATGGGGGACCCTGATGTAAACAAGACAAACGTCTTTCTCTGGTCTGCATCCCCTTAACAATTGTGTGTATTGAGCCGTACTGTATTGTACCCATTCTGCAATCTGTTAAATAAAGTTTTCATTCATTCATTCATTCATTCATTCATTCATTCATTCATTCATTCATTCATTCATTCATTCATTCATCCATTCATTCATTCTCACACACACACACACACACGCGTGCGTGCAGTACTGTAGCCTACGGCGTAATGAATGAACGCAGTATAGGCTTATTATTCCATTAATGCCTACGGTGTAATGAATGAATGCAGTATAGGCTTATTATTCCATTAATGACTTGTTGCATTAGGATTTAGTAGATACTATATGCTCTGCCCTACGTACAGTATAGGTACAGTCTGTATACAGACTGTACTTATACTGTACGTAGGGCAGAGCATATAGTATCTACTAAATCCTAATTAAACAAGTAACTAGAATATATTAAGCCTATACTGTTCATTCATTAGACACATCGTAGGCCATACTGGCGCACACAAGACTTGTTATGTAAGGGATAATGTATAGCTACGAGGTCATTGTCGCAAAATAATTGACCGACACGTAGTTTAAAATACCGAGCCGCTTCGGCGAGGTGTTTTAAACGTCAGTGAAGGTCAATTATTTTGCGACAATGACCGAGTAAAGCTATACATTATCCCGCTTATTACATGGCTAACTTACTAACAATATACCTAATTCATTTGACAAATCGCAGTTGTTCTGTGGCTCTGTCAGCCCAAATAAAGTGATTATTATTATCGCGGGCAGCCTCTGTTCTGGCTCCGCTGTAATCTACACACACTCCGCTGTCAGTGCAGCAGCGGCAGGTGTGTCTGATTTGCTGCACTGATGTGGGCTTGATTGCGAACAGCTGCGCACATCGGTCATTATTGTCCCACAGCGGTCATTATTGAAAAATAATGACCGCTGTCGGGGGGCTATTGACCAATCACAAGCAAGCATTTCAGCGAATGTGAAAACGCCATGTAATAAGGAATATTAATGTTCTTATTTATTTATTCATCCACTGTCATTTCAGTGTTGGTGTATGTATAGGCTATATGGTGTATTTCAATATAAGTTTAATTGATTAATGATATATTCGAAGGAATGCAGGTTTATATCAAACAAAGGTCTGTCCCATTGTATACCATTAAAACAGATATGTAACAAATAAGAAATACAAATTCCACAGAAGGCATTAAATAATTATTATTTTCAATCATTTCACAATAATTGCATAATTGTGTTTGAATATCTGAGTAATTAAAGTAATTATACATTTGTCCAAAATAGCTGGTTCAGATATGATTAATCCAGCTGCCCTGTGATCAGATGAATCCATATTATTTATTTTTCCGACATCAAATGCGTAATTTCTTATCGTACAAATATTGTCATATTTATTTTAATTATGATTAAGTAATTAATTCCAAGGAGGCCTGTAGCGTTGACATGAAGGAATCACTATGAGAACACAGTCTGTCAAGTTAATACAATTTTCAATTAGTCAATCAATCATAAGTGTGCTCCTCAGCACTCTTAAATCTGCTCTCAGCCACGCTCAAATCTGAAATCTGCCTAAGAGGAAATTTTTGGTCATAAATCCGTTCGGGAATGAGACCCAATGTGTTAAAGGTGCTATAGATACAAATTGTATGTAGAGTAATCATAATAAAAAAAATCCATCCACAGAGCTTTCATTTAGAAAGGTGTGGAATAAAAGTATTGTTTTCCCAAAAAAAAAAATATGATTGATTAATGAATTTATCATTACAAAAATGTTGGTGGGTCCAAAATGAATGTTGTTGTTTACATGTTGCAGGAATGTATCTCCTCCCTACTTCCCATTTCCCCATGTGGAATACACCTGATTGGATAATGATATGCTGGTGCTCTAGTGTGACATCTTGTGGCTGAACATTATCTATCGCACCTTTAACGCAGTTTAGCATTAACACTTTCAGTGCCATCCATGTAATATTACGTGTTTGCTTGCCAGTGGTTGAGTGCCAATCACGTAATATTATGTTTTTGGATCGTTTTTTCTTTTATTCAATATTTGTATTCATTATTCATTCACGGACCTCGGGGTTACCATAGGGAATCATTCTGAGATCGCCAGAGTGCAATACCGGCCGCATCCTGCTAGGTGGCAGTATCACCCACCCTTTGAAACCCTCCTTTACACCGTGTGTTACACTTAAATCCCTCCGGGCGCCATATTCTTGGTCAGGCGAGTCTAGCGGTTCACCCGATCACATTGAAACGCGTCCAATGACCCTCCATGTATGTGTGTGCTGGATTATGTCGAGGACACGATGGACACCAATACTGGAAATCGCGATCAGACAATTGGAATATTATTTTTGGAATACCCCAGATCAAAGGTAAGGACTATCTGATGTCAATTCCAGCTTGATCGTACAATGTTTTCATATAGATCCAGCTGATCAGCGTGTGTGGTGTTCAAGACGAATGCCGTTACTGGCCATCAAAGCATAAAGAAACAACCCCCCCCCCCCCGCCTTTCATGTATTCATGATGAAACATAATACCTATTATATAGATTTGATTTGGAAATAGTAGTGTGTCCAGGCAAGAAACGCCAACGCTTATAGTAGAATTCACGTAGCGCCCTATAACTATTTTCAGTAATTATCCCGGATCACTCCTAAACTATACAATATTCACCATGGGATAACGCGCAAACGTATACATGACATTTTTTTTTCTTTTTTGCATCTTGGACAGAAGATAGTTACCATAGTATTGTATCCATAGCTATAATATAGAATATAGATATAGCTCGGCAAACATCGTCACGCACAGTGAAAATAGGCTCTGGATAGCTGGCGCTCTAGCTACGAGGATAAAGCTAATCCCAGGCGCCCAATGTGTAAAAGAATGTAGACTTAAAGAGGAATGCCCATTCTACTAATTTCAGTTCTATGGTTCAGGCAAACTAGCGAGCTACTAATACTGGTCAGAAACTCTCTTGACTATAATTTACCAGGATGAAGCTTTATGCTGGATACCATGGACATGGCTCTTTCTACATAATAATAATAATAATAATAATAATAATAATAATAATAATAATAATAATAATAATAATAATAATAATAATAATAATAATAATAATAATAAGATGATGATGATGATGATAATAATAATAAACTTTATTTGTATAGCACCTTTTATACAAGGATTTCAGCACAAAGTGCTTCACAGCAGTAAAATAGATATAAAATAGACATAGGCATACAATTAGCATAGAATAGATAGAATAAAAGCAATGCAGAGAGTATGTCTGGTTAATGCATTAACTCATTCCCTGCCAACAACGATTTAATACGTGTTTGTCCGCCAAACGTTGAACGCCAACCACGTATATATATACGTTATTTGATCGTTACTTCTTTTATTCGCTATTTCCAATCGTTATCCATCCAGGGAGCCTGTGTAACCATAGGGAATGAGTCTGAGATCGCAAAGGTCCAATATATATATTGTGTTCTAGTGTTTTTTGCATCTTGGACAGAAGATAGTTACCATAGTATTGTATCCATAGCTATAATATAGAATATAGATATAGCTCGGCAAACATCGTCACGCACAGTGAAAATAGGCTCTGGATAGCTGGCGCTCTAGCTACGAGGATAAAGCTAATCCCAGGCGCCCAATGTGTAAAAGAATGTAGACTTAAAGAGGAATGCCCATTCTACTAATTTCAGTTCTATGGTTCAGGCAAACTAGCGAGCTACTAATACTGGTCAGAAACTCTCTTGACTATAATTTACCAGGATGAAGCTTTATGCTGGATACCATGGACATGGCTCTTTCTACATAATAATAATAATAATAATAATAATAATAATAATAATAATAATAATAATAATAATAATAATAATAATAATAATAATAATAATAATAATAAGATGATGATGATGATGATAATAATAATAAACTTTATTTGTATAGCACCTTTTATACAAGGATTTCAGCACAAAGTGCTTCACAGCAGTAAAATAGATATAAAATAGACATAGGCATACAATTAGCATAGAATAGATAGAATAAAAGCAATGCAGAGAGTATGTCTGGTTAATGCATTAACTCATTCCCTGCCAACAACGATTTAATACGTGTTTGTCCGCCAAACGTTGAACGCCAACCACGTATATATATACGTTATTTGATCGTTACTTCTTTTATTCGCTATTTCCAATCGTTATCCATCCAGGGAGCCTGTGTAACCATAGGGAATGAGTCTGAGATCGCAAAGGTCCAATACCGCCACCTGGTGGTATGCGGCCGATGTTGCACTCCCTTTGAGACTCTGTGTATGTGGCTGTGTGTCGATGAAATTCATCCGGGCAGGTTTTTCTAGTTGCCTGGACCGAGGGCTCTACCCGATTGCATTGAATAGTGTAGTAAATTCCCAAACATAGACTCATGATTAACTAATGTGTGGAAATATTTAGGCCTCAAAACAATAAGAAATATGAATGTGTGTATGTTTACTTAGACGTGATTGCCATTGTAGGCCACACGGGTCGATTCACACATGAAGTGAGTGGTCAAATTTCTAGCTACGACAGGCACCCAAGGGCCGTCTGCTATGGCCTGGGACAATGGGCTCTGTAAAGATCAAAACAAAAGACAAAAGGTCACATAGACATGTTATCTAGCTGGAGTATCCTGTCACACACACAGACACACACACACACTCACACACACACATTTTCGAATACACATCCACACACACACACTCACACACACAGAGACACACACAGAGACACACACAGAGACACACACTCACACACACATAGTCACACACACACACACCCACACATTCACACACACACACACACACACTCACACAGAAGATCTCCAAACTAACTATTTCCTGGTATATTGTTAAAATAGTAATTTGAATCATTGAAGTAAGTTAAAATATAATTAGGTTTGGTCATACCTAAATGTCTACAATTAGTTAATGTGTCTGTGCTATTTTCATTTAGACTCAATATGATTAATTGGTTGTTCTATATGGTATTGAAATGTATTCTATTAAGCTAACAGAATGATTAGATTTGTTAGATATATGTTCTGAAAGTCAAACAGACTTAGTAATAAAGAAATATATCTGTGTTTAGGTAATCAATATAAACTTTGATTCATCAAAGTATTAACAAGTCAGGTAATGTTTAAGTAAAAATATAAGGAAAATATTCTCTGTTAGTAATGTGAAAAGGGTTTGGCCTATAAGCCAAACCCCTATTTTCAAATGCCAGCTTAAGCAGTCCTGTGATTGGAGGAATTAATGTGATGATGTCATCAACTCGGAGACACTGGCCTGGGCTATAAGATGGGTGTGTGATGTGGGGAGAGGGACTCAGGAGGAAACAACACAAGAACACTCTGAAACAACCAAACCCACAAGGACAAGACCTCTCTCACCATCTCCACCATCAACCCCAAGGAGGCCAAGGCAGAACGAGAACAAAAGGACTTTTTGGAGGGAAAACCAACTTCTTTGTTTTGTCAGCCAAGACAACACAAAGACCAGCAACAACTTATCAATTATCATTCTTTATACTGTAATATTAGGCTGGTTGTATCATCTTACGGCATAGTGTTTGTGATCAACAACCATAGCATCTTCTTATTGTAATTTGTATACATTCTTAAACTTTGATTAAACAACTGTTAAACTATCTTTCCTCCTAAATTCCTTCTGCCTTTCGGCCTGCTCAGTCAGTTTTGAAGAGAAGTGATCCCAGCTTTAAGGTATTTAATCACAACGCAGAGTACTAAGGCAACCCGGTTCTGAAGCAGAGCAGAACCGAAACAGCTTGGGAATCCACTTCATTTTTGGTGCCGGACTTCAGTGAATCTAGTGCTCGTTTTATCACACAACAAAGAAATTTTTTTCTACACGCCGGTCGACGAGGAGAACAACTGGTCGATCGTCTTCGGAGTGACTAGGAACAGTTACTAAGAGGTGAGTGTGATAATGTATGGACGCTCTATTCGAACCGCGGAGGGGGTTGCTAAGAATTTAACCTCATGTAATCATGATGTAAGGGGAAATTAAACAAATGTTCTGGCTGGGGAGGGTGGCTCTGTAGTCACCGAGCGTAGTATATTTTATAGTAAAAATGTTAGCACTATGAACGGGGCGCCGTTGCCAGTCGGAACAAGTAAGGGGACAGGAACATGTCTTAGATTCGTGCTCAGAGTTAAGCCGAGATAGACACCGTGCATAGTATGTCTTAAAGTAGTGACTGAAGCACGCCGATGCGTAGTATTTTCTACAGTAGAGAGTTAGCACGAGTAGGTCTGGTTTTAGCCTTGGGCACGGGCGGGCGTGTTGTAGCAAAATAGTGCTTAATGAAATGTTTGCCGGTCGCGCCGCGTGCGGCGTTCGAGAGACGGAAATGTGCGTGAATGCTGATTTTGTATTTTTTAATTGTGTACTTTTTAATTGTGTTAGGGAGCGTGTATGAATGTATGGTTGGCGAATGTTTATGGTTAGGAGTGATTGGTGGGACGTGTGAGAGTATAGTTATGTTATTGTGTAATTTAGGGCACCGATTGGCCGTAGGGAATTTTAAGAAGAACGCCGGTTTTCCGAGGCCCGTCGAACGCAGCAGCCGTTAGCTGTGGTATTAGCCTCTGGACACCGGAGTATGCGGAGCGAAAAGTAGACGTAATTCAGATGTGTAAGGTCGGTCGATAGTGTCTTGAGATTACGGCGATATGTAATGCACTTAAAAGTTTTCATATTCGTGGCGGTTGAAATAGTTATGTAATGTTTAAGGTGATCGGGATTTTCTAAACCCGACCCGGAAGTCGTTCTAAGCTCGCCGGAAATGACGACGGAGGGGTCAAACTAGGGTTTTGATATTATGTTTTTATATTTCTAATTAGATCACTACACTGGCGTTTTGAGAGAAATAGGATTCTGTTGTGGGGTATGTGGTATTATATTAACGTTGCGAGGGGACGGCCCGCGCGGCGGAACGGGTCGTTGGGAACGTTTTTATGGGATCATGGGAGCAGCTAAGCTAATGCTACTTAGCCGCGCTAACGGCTGAAGCGGTCGCCGGATGTGACGTCGTAAGCGCGCGCTAGGTTGAAGCTAACGAAGCTAATATGCTAAGCTAACATGCTAAGCTAGCTGTGCTGACGTCATGGCATGACGGGGCTCTCGGAATGTCTCGCGAGGGGGCGTCCATTTTAAGTAGGGGCTCCGAGCGTCCATCTTGGGAGGGTACCGAGCGTCCATCTTGGTAGGGGTGGCGAGCGTCCATTGTTAAGGGGAAGGTGGAGTTTATTGGGATTACGGTAGGGGGCAGAAGTGTACAGGATGAATATGTTTGGATTCTGCTCACAGAACGTTTTCATTGTACACTCTCTCTCCCCCTCTCTTATCTTGCTCCCTTTCTCTTTCTCCCCCTCTCTCTCTCTCTTTCTCTTTCTCTCTCTCCCTCTCACCTCCCTCCCTCTCTCTTTCTCTCTCTCTCTTCCTCTTTCTCTCTCTCTCTCTCTCTCTCCCTCTCCCTCTCAACCTCCCTCCCTCTCTCTTTCTCTTTCTCTTTCTCTCTCCCCCTCTCTCTCCCCCTCTCTCTCCCCCTCTCTCTCTCTCTCTTTCTCTCTCTCTCTTATTCTCTCTTTCTCTCTCTCTCTTTCTCTTTCTCTTTCTCTCTCTCTCTCTCGCCTCCCCTCCCTCTCTCTCTCTTCCTCTTTCACCCCCCCCCTCTCTTTCTTTCCTTCTCTCACCCTCCCTCTCCCTTTCGCCCCTCTCCCTCTCACCTCCCCCCTCTTTCTCTCTCCCTCTCTCTCTCTCTTACCCCCCCTCTCGCTCGCTCCCCTCATTTCAACACCGCCTCTCTTCCATGTACTTCCCCCCCCTCGGCCCCCCCGAAACGCTTTCACTTTCTCTCCTAGTTTGGGGCCTGTATATAGAGTTTTTTATGGGTTTCAAACGCGGTGTAGTGCTGGGTATATTGTTTATTGCTGTTTACTGTAAGGTTTCAAAGGCGGTAGGCTGAGTTTGGGACTTATTATGCGTATGTTGTTCCATGTTCAGTTTTATTGTTGTTTTTAGGGAATTTCTAGTGCTGGCAGTGGTATTGCCTGCGTTGGCGCTACGCTTTGTTCGACAAGTCATTTACTCTTTTATACAATTCAATACAAGACACTGCAATCAAGACATCGAGGAGATAGTAAAAAAAAAAGCTAAATATTCAAATGACAAACTTTGCATGCAATCACACTGAAATGTATAGGCTACCATGTCAACCTGAACGCTTTGTTCGTACTTCTTTCCTTACATTTGGACGGGCCCCGGCTGGGGCTCAGTACCAGTTCATGTTGGTGGGCCGTAAGTTGGAGCATAATTACTCTACTCGGCTACGCCTGCGATGGGGGTGTGGGTAGACAGTTCATCGTGGCTCACTGTCTGCCTCCACGCTTTGTGCGCTGTGTGTGACTCGTCGGTGCTCGCTGTCACACTGCGCACATTTTTCATTTTACCAGGGGTACGGGGACTGCTAAACGTCGTGGCGGGGGTGGGCTCGCTGTCTGCCACCGCGCGTTAACGGGGTGCGCTAAGCGTGCACTTGTCAAAGGCTCGCTGCCACACTACGCGCGTCGAATTATATTGTGTGTGGATATTTGGGTGACTGGTTACGGTGGTTGAGTGTGGTTGTGAGTGAAATGATCTTTGATTATCCTTGAGTAGGGGGCCCAGGGGTGTCGCATTCCAGGTTCGAAACTGGGGGTGGTGCCGTGGGCCACAGGACGTGTTGGCCAGTGGAGTCTCGTTGGTCGGCAGGATTTCAATATGGGGATGGTGTCGCCGCCTGTGGTTATGAATGGGTTGTGTGACACTGTTCTAAATGCACGGGGACTTCAGTGACATAAGGCACTGAAAATTGATTTCTGTTCCCGTGAGAAGAGCGTTATGATAACACCTAAATTACAATGTTAGGTGTTACGGGGGATATATAATAACTGTGTGAGAGATTGTGAATGGAAAATATGTGTGTTACTGATATGTGTAATGTACTATGAGCGAAATACATACTAGGCTTTCACGGACAGGAATAAATATAGTTACACATACACATAGTCATTTGCAGATTAGAGTAAAAGTGAGATTATTCACCTAAATTACAATGTCCGATACAGATGTTTAGAAATGATAGGCTGTAAATAACGACTTTCTGATTGACCACCGTCTCAGGAAACAGCTGATGGAAAATAAGTTCCCCGGAGTGGTATTAAGGAGGATCTTGACAACAGGATTGAGAATCTGGGTTTCCAATGGAGACAACTGGGAAAAAGATTAAGGCGGTGTCATTGATAAATCAAAAACGAAAATTGCACAAATGCTCTCATATGATCATAGTCTAGGAGATGCCCGACATTCCATGCTTAAAGACAAATGATGGATTGTGAATGGCAAATGTCACTGATAATTAAGTGTATTTTTTGCTTCTCTCTTTTCACAGCTGCTCCAGGACGGATGGCCGGCGCTGACAATTCCGAACCCCAACAGGGAAATCGAAGAGACTGTTGACAGTCAGGGGGTATAGTATCACAAGACCGAGATTATCAATTCCTGTTTACACCAATATAAAAGTGTGAGTGAAATTAACTCAAGTTTGGTAAAAATAGTTTGAATACAGGGAAACTTGCTTTCCAAACGGTGACGTTACGAGTGATTGTAGGAAAGGTGAGAATGGAAAATACACAGATAGGAGCAACCGGAGGGTTAGATGCACTGACCATAGAAAGGGTAGACAATCTGTCTATTTCAACGACTGGAGATGTCACAATAAAAGTGACGAAGAGATGGCCAAAGATATTCAGGCCATTACAGAACCTTGTAGTTAAAGGAGGCCGGTGTAGAATGCGTACCCAAATCAAGATAATGCCGATAACCTCTGCAGACATTACATTGACCGAATTGGACGTTGACTTGATTGACTGGAATTTGATCGACTCCCCTTTAGTGTCCAGTGAGACGGAGGGACTGGAAATAATGTCTTTTACTCCGCCACAGGGAGTCGTTGCAGCAAGCGACCCAGAGACAGCTGTATTCCAAGCTGAAGTGTCCGTTGCAGATGACTGCCAGTTACAGACGTGCCTCCCTCTCGAAGATCACCTAGCCGAGGCTAGACGGGTAGTGGACTATCTCCAAGGCCTACTCCAGCCCACACAGCCCGGAGGGGAGACAGGTTCCAATCGCCTCTCTCCCTCTCCCTCTGGAGAACCAGATGGCCAGAGACAGGCCCAGTTGGGGCCACAACCAGTGCCGGAACAACAACAAACCCCGATAAGACCACCCACGAGGTGGCAACCACGAGGAAATGGTGTAGGCAAAGGCAGGTATCCGATTGGCTACCGTGTGCGGCAGGTGCACTGTTGGACGTGTGGGACCCTCGGACACATTGCTCGGAACTGTGCAGAGCAGGACCATATATCCCCAACAGGGCGTGTTTGTGCAGGAACAGGTGGCGGGCCCCTCCCAACCACGGGCCCCTCTCAAGGAACTGTGACTGGACCAAATAGGTACGTGGCTTTCTCCTCCGAACAGGCTCCAGGGAACCATGGCGATGATGGCACACCACCAGGACGTGTTCTGGGCCCGATGACCCCAGGGTCATCCGGTCACAGGCAACTGACCCACCGGGTCCCACAGCCCGGGGGAGACCGCCAGTGTTGTTGGGGCTGTGGAGTGAAAGGTCATTTTCAAAGGTCATGTCTGCAGAGGCCACCGGCAGAATAAAAATATATGCAACTGACTAGGGTAGAGGTGGGATATATTGAATGATAAAATATGCTCCTAATTAGATTAGAATAAAAAGTGAATAGAGGTGTTAGGTGATTAGATTATGAATGAAAGTTACTAAAAACGAATGTATGGGTGACTGACAAATGCATGAACTAATCAGACTAACAAGAGGTCAAATTATGTTAAACAGTTAATCGATATTAGACAGTGTGATGATGTGACACTGCGGCAGCTAGTGATCAGTAAATTATCCATGCTTGGTCAACATTCAGATTGATCAAGAGGTGGACTGCATGATTAAGAAATTGAAAAGACTCATAGTTGTTTCTAGTATTTTATAGTATTGATAGAAGCATATTAACAGTTATGAGCAATAGGATAGGTGTTTGTTTACTTTTATTTTTACTTCTCTTTTCTAGTGTGATATGAGCAATTCCTGACTTAGGCCGGGGGTGTACATTTCGTTTATTCATTTGATTTCCCTTTTTATTTCTTAGTTAAAAATGAGCTAGAAAGCTCACGAGTTTGGTTTATTTTTTCATTTATTGATTTGGCAGCGTTTTCTTTGTGTTTTGTTTTCTGTTTTCTTTCTTTCTGTGTGTTTTTTCTTAGGATACCTGGCAAGCTGGGAGTGATCTCGACACATCAGGACGGGGTAGTATATGTCTGTAAAATGGACTGGGAACAGAGTGAAGGAACATGAGCTAGTTATGGATTTTTGTTCTCCGCCCATTGAATACCCAGTTTTAGCGGCTGGGGGTGTGTCGTGGTTGGTGATAGTGTTGGGAAGCATGATTCTCTGTACATTAATGAAGCTCAATAGATTTGGTCGCTATTGGCCAAATTAGTCTTGTGTAGGGTGTGAACATGTGCAATTGATGATTGGCTTGTGAGGTGAAAGATGTGTGTTTAAGGCGGACTGTGATTGTTGCCATACACACAGGTTACTGGGAGAATGGATGTCAGTGCTGTCCGGTCCGGGATGCAGCTGTCCGAAACCAGAGGAAGACGGTAACGATGTTTTCATGTGTATTTCACATCGAGAGGTGGAGAGTATACTGTTTTGACAGCATAATATAATGAGAGCCATGTGAATTTTTCAGAATTTTGAAATTTAATGATCTAGAAGCCATGAAATATATAGATAAATGATTTGGAAAAGAAAGTTGTCAAAAGCTCAGACCAGTAAAGAGAGTCTGAGGGATGGAAAATTATGGATTCTCAATCAATTGTTGTGGTAGAAGTGATCCCCACTGTCCCCCGAAGCGATGTATTCACTGCAGGATACGGATGGGAGAGGACACTGGCTAGTGTCCACCCAGCGGCTCCATGGGGAACCACAACACTGCGGAGAACCAGGAGACGCCTACATCTCGGGTCGGGAGAGTCTTGGCCAACGCAGTGACCGAGTCTTGAGGCTTCAGAGGGAAACGACAGACAACCAACGAGGAGACAGGCAGCTAGGCCTCAGCAACAACTCCGGCTGTCAACAGAAGCAAGGCCTCAACTATTGACCAGGGGGTCAACAAGCGAAGGGGGGGAGCTGCTATCGCCCCTATCGACGACCAGAAGGAGGGGAGGAGACACAAACCTCTTCCACTGATCCGAGGGTCAACCAGCGAAGGGGTCGAGCAGCCAGCAACGACCTCCCCATCGCTGTGAAGAATAGAAGATACTACAGCAGGGGGCTCTACCCCCTAAGAGAGGATCTCCACGAGTCAAGATGTGCTTGACAGAAGATGGGGTGTAATTAGAAAGGCAATTTGCTTTCTGAGTTGCACCCAGCAGTCGTGATACTGCACCAGCTCTGAGCAATAAAGAGGAGACAGGGTCAAATCTAGAAAACATGGACCCCCCTCCTCAAATGCTCTATTGATCTTGGTACGAGAACAAGTATTAAAGACTGCACATGATCACAAAAACTGAAATGGCTAATTTGAATTTTAGGATCTGAGTGTGACAAATCAGATATATATCTTATCCTAATATGATTTAAAATGTCTTAAGTGTTATCTAGATAGTAGTGTGTAGAGATTGATATCTATGTTTGACATATTAAGGATAGGTAAACTATCCGAGTGGGGAACTGTAGTAAATTCCCAAACATAGACTCATGATTAACTAATGTGTGGAAATATTTAGGCCTCAAAACAATAAGAAATATGAATGTGTGTATGTTTACTTAGACGTGATTGCCATTGTAGGCCACACGGGTCGATTCACACATGAAGTGAGTGGTCAAATTTCTAGCTACGACAGGCACCCAAGGGCCGTCTGCTATGGCCTGGGACAATGGGCTCTGTAAAGATCAAAACAAAAGACAAAAGGTCACATAGACATGTTATCTAGCTGGAGTATCCTGTCACACACACAGACACACACACACACTCACACACACACATTTTCGAATACACATCCACACACACACACTCACACACACAGAGACACACACAGAGACACACACAGAGACACACACTCACACACACATAGTCACACACACACACACCCACACATTCACACACACACACACACACACTCACACAGAAGATCTCCAAACTAACTATTTCCTGGTATATTGTTAAAATAGTAATTTGAATCATTGAAGTAAGTTAAAATATAATTAGGTTTGGTCATACCTAAATGTCTACAATTAGTTAATGTGTCTGTGCTATTTTCATTTAGACTCAATATGATTAATTGGTTGTTCTATATGGTATTGAAATGTATTCTATTAAGCTAACAGAATGATTAGATTTGTTAGATATATGTTCTGAAAGTCAAACAGACTTAGTAATAAAGAAATATATCTGTGTTTAGGTAATCAATATAAACTTTGATTCATCAAAGTATTAACAAGTCAGGTAATGTTTAAGTAAAAATATAAGGAAAATATTCTCTGTTAGTAATGTGAAAAGGGTTTGGCCTATAAGCCAAACCCCTATTTTCAAATGCCAGCTTAAGCAGTCCTGTGATTGGAGGAATTAATGTGATGATGTCATCAACTCGGAGACACTGGCCTGGGCTATAAGATGGGTGTGTGATGTGGGGAGAGGGACTCAGGAGGAAACAACACAAGAACACTCTGAAACAACCAAACCCACAAGGACAAGACCTCTCTCACCATCTCCACCATCAACCCCAAGGAGGCCAAGGCAGAACGAGAACAAAAGGACTTTTTGGAGGGAAAACCAACTTCTTTGTTTTGTCAGCCAAGACAACACAAAGACCAGCAACAACTTATCAATTATCATTCTTTATACTGTAATATTAGGCTGGTTGTATCATCTTACGGCATAGTGTTTGTGATCAACAACCATAGCATCTTCTTATTGTAATTTGTATACATTCTTAAACTTTGATTAAACAACTGTTAAACTATCTTTCCTCCTAAATTCCTTCTGCCTTTCGGCCTGCTCAGTCAGTTTTGAAGAGAAGTGATCCCAGCTTTAAGGTATTTAATCACAACGCAGAGTACTAAGGCAACCCGGTTCTGAAGCAGAGCAGAACCGAAACAGCTTGGGAATCCACTTCAATAGTTTTCGGGACCCCTGATTCATTATGCTGTGGAGGGTTATGTTGTGGCCCAAATGGACATACGATCTACCAGATGACAATCAAATAATTGGAATATTCTTTTTGGAATTTCACCGGCCACAGGTAAGAGCAATTTAACATCAATTTCAGCTTGATCGTGCTGAATCTTTTATTGTAGCGTGTATAGGGACGAAATGCCAATGGATTAAGTATAATATGCATCGCAGCCTATTACTAGCCTCCCAGGAATTACCCTAAACCGCTCTAAAACCATACTTATATTCACCACGGTATAAAACGAGAATGTATGGATGGAAAAAATATTTCTTTTAAATTTTTCACATCTTGAACGATAGATACTCGATGCCAAATATATTATTGCATCCATAGCTATAATATATATATATAGTTATAGCCCTGCAAACAAGGTGAGCAACTCCATAGGTTTAATGCGTTGGCAGCACATAGTCATATCCCGTTCCCAACATGGCGGTCAATGAGTTAACAGAATATCATTACACCTGTGGCCTAGATTAGCTGCTTCTTCACACTGAAGCCTGATGTGGAATAATGAAATACCCGTCTATAATGTCTCTTTCAGCAAAAAGAAAACATGTCAGAATAATCAAAAGGACATGCTGATTCATAAATGCATATGAGTTGTTCTGTTTGAAAAGAATGAATGATTCTCTGTCCTGTGTATTTCCTACACACATACGCACATGCACACACACACAGCATCAGTGCCATAACAGCCTTGTGTTACTAAGCAGCATGTTTACTGTCCAATCATCCAGAGGGAGGTCACCTCGCTCTCTACAAGCCTCTACCAGACAATCTTGCCAAGATGGCCACTATAAACGGGCTATTCAAACACGGCTGCTCCTTCAGACCGCTCACAGTGTGAACAAGCCAAAGCTGAAGATGATGACCGACAAGAACAAGAAGCAACTGAATTTGTATTCAGTTTTATTCATTTGAATATCCTGAATCAGCATGTCTTCAACTGTTTCATCCAGGGATACAAGCTTATTCTCTGACTCATAAAACAGCCTTATTTTAAGACAGGAAACCAGTGCAGTGTACTATAGACCTGTTCGCTGTATACAAACATACCGTGTTCGAGCCAATACAGAAAAAATACAGAATACTTTTATATGAAATGCTTTTTTCTGTTCTGCTCATGAGAGTGTGCTAGATAAAAAATAAAATAGATAAGTACAAAATAGAAGTAAAAAGTACGTAACAAGTGTAAACAAAAGTGTTCAAAGCAAAAGTGTTCAATATACATATATACAATATACAATACAGAGTAGAAAAAAATTTGTAACTGAGTTACAATACAATATAATGTATTGTACTAAAGTGAGATAGTACTATAGTGAGACAGTAGTGTAGTGTACTATAGTGAGAGTAAACAGTGTAGTGTACTATAGTAAGACAGTAAATGCATGTAGTATAGCCTACTAGTTTAGACAGTAAACAGTGTAGTGTACTGTAGTAAGACAGTAAACAGTGTACTCGTGTAAGACAGTAAACAGTGTAGTGTACTGTAGTAAGACAGTAAATGCATGTAGTATAGCCAGGGCCGCCTGGGAGAAATGCGAGGCCCTGTGCGAGATTTTTTATTTTTTTTATCTCTTATCTTATTTGTTTTTTCTTGTTGTTACTATACATCTTTTATATATTTTATTATATTTTTTTTCAATTTTATTTTTTAATTTTATTTTTTCATCCTTTCCTTGTACAGTGTCATTGAGTCTGAGAAAGGCGCTTCTCTCTTAAAATTCAATCTATTATTATTATTATTAAACGCGAGGTTAAAAAAAAATTCATACAGTCAACATATTCTTAAATAATAGCGCTGCCCGAGGCTGGGCATGATACAGTCAACATATAGCAAGAGAGAGAGAGAGAGAGCGAGAGAGAGCTCCCGTTCTACAGTCAATGTAACTGAGGGGTACAATTCCCTGACTGTATTGATAAGTATGGTATCATTAAACCACTACCGCTTTATGTACTTTAACTTCTGGCCATACAGTACACGATATCTAAATATGATGAACACTTTCCCACAATGAAATCGGGTCCACACAAAGGTAATAATCAAATATTTAATATATAGCAAAAGGTACATATAATAGTTACTATTACATTTATGATTTGAATGCACTTGTAAGGCAAATGAGTACTCGTAGGCAAATCAACACTGAATGTCCAATCTCTGGTTACGCAGGAAGCAAGTATACAACCTGGCTCTTAGGGAATTAGATCTATGGTACTCTTAATGATATAGCAGGATAATTCTGGAAGCCGGTAGGGGGGGTAGGAGAGCCGTCGGCAGTATCCCGTCTGGTCAACGATGTCTAGGGAGACTTCAGGTACAGAAGACAGTGCATTAGAATCTTGATCCACAGATGAATACACCTTGGCTCTCTTGTAGGCTGTAGCTGTAGCTGTAGCTCCACAGTGAAGAAGAAGCGAGGCGACCTCAGTCTGGTCTGAGCGCCGTCTCACCTTGACTCCTCTCGGGGTAAATCCAACACTCACCGGTGTTGGCGATTATCCGCTCCACAAATCAAAGTACCAAAGCAAATATATATTCCATGCCGCATAGGGCTCAGCAGTCGTCGGGTAGGTAATCCAATGTACAGGTCCACTCGGTCCTCGCCTAGAACTCCTCGGATGAAAGCACCACGTGTGGTCTGCCCAACCTGGTTAAGACTCTAGATAACACGAGGAAGCGATGGGGATGCTGCTCACTTTAGAACTCTAACCGCACGATGCACCATACATAATAGACTATTATTACTTAATAGAAATACGGTGCCAAACTCTGACAATTCAGCTATTAATTTGCACGAGGTCTCAATGCTATTCTAAGGCCAAACAGGCCATACTACACCGCACGCGGTATCGTGGGGTGAGGCTTCACATTCTGTTACTTAGTTGGGTAGAAGGGTAAAGGACTAAGGGTCTTCTACATTTACTTGCGCCATATTTATATGCACGGTGAACAAATAGTGCCACTCTCCTTTCGGTAGCCGTATTCCTGCGCAGAGCCGGGGCTAGTAGAGACATGTCTCGTCGGTACCATTGAACTTGGCTCCAAGGGGCTTGTCTCCTGGCACCAGGTCCTTGTCCAATAAGAGAATGAACTATTATGGGCTATAGTAGACTAAAGGGATATTCCGTGTATATGTACAAGGAATATACAAGGGATATCAAACGATATACAAATACTATTCAATATATATCCATAAATAAATATATATATTCGGTTTAATCTGATCCTTCACAACAGCCGCCCCCTAATTAGTCCCACCTAATTAGCTAAGCAGAGACAGATTAACCGCACTGTCCACTACTCAATGTCCGCTGTAAGGTCAGTCAGTTCACAAAGTCATGGGGTCATGGTCGTCATCGATAGTATCGGGGAGCCTTGGCAGTTCTATTAGCCTCGCCACGGGTCGGGTGTAAGTCCGCCCTTGGACGAGCACTTCAGCTGCTCGGACCTTTCCATCGGCACCGGTGATCACTTTGCTTACGCGGCCAGCCGGCCACATAGCTCGGGGTAGTGACTGGTCGATAATCATGACGACTGTTCCTTCTGTCAAATTGTCTCTCTCTTTCACCCATTTCTGGCGGGTCTGTAGAGACGGTAGGTAGTGGAGTAGGAAGCTGTTCCAAAACTTGTCAGCCAGTACTTTACCTCCACATTCTTCGGCCGTTCGTTTCTTCAGGCCTGTACATTGTCTGGGGTAGCGCGGGGTCCAGCCGCCCCATCAAGAGTGTGTTGGGGGTGACTGGGTCGACATCTGCTACATCACTTGAGACGTAACCGAGGGGCTTTGAGTTCAATACTCCCTCGATCTCCGTGAGGACTGTCATTAAGACTTCTTCCGCCACGGTCTGGGCCCCAAGCACGGCGTACAGGGCTGTCTTTATAGAACGTACTTCTCGTTCCCAAGTTCCACCGAAGTGAGGTGCGTTCGGGGGATTAAACTGGAAGTCAATCTGGGATGGAGCGAGGTGGGTCTTAAGTTCTGGGCCCATAGCTTGGAAGCTCTCTCTCAGCTCTCTTTCTCCGCCTTTGAAGTTTGTCCCGTGATCAGACAACAATGTAGACGGTTTTCCTTTCCGTGATGTGAATCTTCGGAAGGCCATAAGGAATGAGTCTGTGCTCATGGTTGGGAGGAGTTCGATATGTATCGCTCTGGTGGTCATGCATTTGAATACAATACCCCACCGCTTCTCGGTTCCTCTTCCTCTCTTTATATACAGCGGGCCGAAACAGTCCATACCGGTGGAGTGAAAGGGCTTGTCGCCGAGTCGGAGGCGACAGGGAGGTAGGTCAGCCATCCGGGGTATACTGGGCTGGGCTCGCCACTTACGACAGTCTAGACAGGTTCGCTGGAAGCGCCGCACTGCTTCTCTCCCTTGCAGTATCCAATAACGACGTCTGATCTCCGCGAAGACTCTCTCTGCCCCTGCGTGGTGCACATCCTCGTCGTATTTCTTTATGATCAGCTCTGTGACCTTGTGTCGGCTGTTCAGGACTATCGGGTACTTGACGTCATCCGGTAAGTCTGGGGCTCTCCGCAGACGACCACCCACTCTGATGAGATTATGGGCGTCGCTCTCGGGGGCTAGGTGGAGCAGTCTGCTGTCTGATGGGACGGGCTTTGCTCCCTGTAGACAGGCTAGCTCATCGGGGAACGAGTCTCTCTGGGCTCGTTGTAGTAGAAGAAGTTCTGCTTCTTCGTAGTCAGCTGCTGAAATGTCAGTCGTGGGCTGAACCTCTGGGTGGTGCCACAGAAATGTCTTTAGCTGCGCACTCTGTAGGGTGAGGCAATCGTCTAGATCGGGGTCTGTGGGGACGAGTGTGTGTGTCAACCCACAGAACATAGATTTCTTGTTCTCTGCCTCCTCTTTACTCGCCTCCCGTGGGGTGGGTGTAGGCCACTCTTCTTCGGGGAGCTTGAGAAACTCTGGTCCGTCACTGTAGAGGTTGTGACGGGTGAGGTCATCCAGGGACATTCCCCGGGTGATGACGTCAGCTGGGTTGTGTTTGGTGTCCACATACCTCCAGCTCGCTACTTCTGTTAACTCTTGAATCTCGGTGATTCTGACTCCCACGAAGACCTTGTATCTGCACGAATCAGACCGGATCCATGTGAGTACGGTCGTGGAGTCTGACCACAAGATTGTTCTTTGCACCGGGATGGTGAGTTCACGTTGGATTAACGTGGCGAGCTGCGCTCCTGCTAGGGCTGCGCAGAGCTCTAGACGTGGGATAGATTGTTGCTTTCGTGGGGCTATTCTTGAGCGAGCCAGGATGAAAGCAGTATGTATTTCTCCTCCCTCCTCTCGGGCACGCAAGTAGGCCACCGAACCGTAGGCTACTTCGGAGGCGTCGCTGAATACGTGCAGGTCGATCTTGCATGTCTCTGGCCTCACTGTGGGTGGGAAGTAGCTGCGGCGTATATTAACACCTGGGAGTGAGCGGAGTTCCGTCTCCCACTCTCTCCATGTGGATGCAAGGTGTTCGGGTATGGGATCGTCCCAGCCCTGGTCCTTGTCCCATAGCGCTCTTACAATCATCTTTGCCCTGGTGGTGTAAGGTAGAATACATCCCAACGGGTCATATTGTCTGGCGAGTGTTCTGTATACACTCCGTCTGGTGGTCGGTATTGCCGTCGACCTTCCCTGCTCCTTGGTCAGGGGTTTGTGTCTATAATGGAGCGAGTCTGTTTTGAAGCGCCAGACTAGTCCTAGTGTCATTTCTTGGGCTTCTCCTGGGATGGTCGCCATCCAGGTGTCGCTGCTCGCTGCCTTGTCCTCGGGGGAGAGGCTGCGCAATACTGGGGGGTCGCTGCTGGCCCGCTGCCGGAGATCAAAGCCGTCTTTGATCAGGGAGGCGCGGAGCAGCGCACGACGTCGCCAGTCAATTTTCTTTATGTGTCCCGCTGTGATTCGCTTGTTAATCTCAGCGCGGTACACAGCCTCTTGAGTGGGGTCTTTGGCTAGGCGCCGCTCTGTGTTCAATAGATACCGCTCCGTCGCCTCTTTTGTGGCGTGAAAGGTGGGCATTCCCTCTCGCCTCAGGAGTGGAGTTGCGTATCTCATCACTCCGTTGACTGTGACTCTCTTTGTCCCTTGCTCGAGGAGGGTTATGGCGTAAATATCTTCCTTAGAACGAATGTCTTTCTTTTCGTTCTTAAAGGGCATTGTCTCTAGTGTCCATAGCCTCTCGACATGCTGCAGGAGTGTGGTGTCTCCTTCTGTCGCTCTGGAGTGGAGGCAGCTAGTGGCTGCTGTTCGGTTAAGAGACTTGGCGAGGGGGCCTTGTAATGTCGATCCTAGGCGGGTCTCGACTGCTGCAGGGCAACCTCTGGGTCCTGTATGGACCCGGTCTATCGGGACTATGAGGTCTGCATGGTCGGAGCCTATCAGCAGGGTCGGGGTGGCACCGTCTATGAGCGGGATAGGGAGTTGACGCAGGTGCACATATTTATCCATCAGCTTGGCGATGGGGTAGGTGTACTGCGATAGTCCTATTTCTTGGCTGGTGAAAGCATTAGTAATCCTATACCGTCTCTCGGGCTGCCCGCTTGCTGCGATAGTGAAGGAGACATTCTCGCCCTTTATCGTCTTTAGATCTCTTCTTATTGTCCGAATCGTCATCTGGTTCTCGCTCCCCCGCAGCCCCAGCTGGGCCGCAGCGGACGCGAGGAGAAGGGTCTTCTCTGACCCGTCGTCAAGGACGGCGTAAGTGTCCATGACCTTATCTTGGTAACTCAGTGTTACGCGGACCACCTTTAAGAGCACCTGGGCGCCGCTGCTGCTAGCGGGGTCAATGTACATAACGCTTGCCTTTGTGCTGCTGGATGGTGCAGGCTTTCTTCTGTTACTGTCGTGTAGGACATCTAGGTGGGCTCCGTCACACCGACTACACCTCTTCTTGAGGCGGCACTCGGCTGCCATGTGACTGCGGTAACAGCGCCTGTTGGACTTTATCCAGTGACTCACTTCTTCAGCGGTCATCTTCTTGAACAGGTCACATTGTGACAACCAGTGTTCCTTTTCGCAGTACGGGCACACCATCTTCCACTTCTCTTTCATCGAGGGGGTACTGTGGTTCTTGCTGCTCGGTACTGATTCTGATTGGTGCATGACAGTCACCGATCTTCGGCCATTGTTTGCTCTCCTAGGTCCCTCTCTGGAGCTTGGTGTGCTCCGCACGAACGTATCCAGCCGTAGGCTGCTGACTTCTCTCGCCAGGAAGTCGGCTAGGTCTAGGAGGGATGGCTCGGGACCGTTAGGATCACGGTGGTCTCTTTGCCGCCTGAAGCGCTCCTGTCGGGCGGGCGGCAGCTTCTCTAAAATCCTCTCGACGTTCGAGTTTGCGTATAGTTCGTGCATACCCTTTTCTCGTTGCGCCCCCAGCATCCCTACCAGGGATTGTACTTTGATAGACAGGTCGTCTAGTGAGCGATTGTCTGTTGCTGGGGGTAGGCGGTCAATATGCCTTATCTCTTGTATTACGTAATCCCATATACGTCCATATCTTTGGTCTAGTGCTGCTAGAGCCGCTGTGTATGGGGTAGTAGAGGTGGCATAGGCCAGCGCTATGTTGTGCGCTCTGGGCACTTTCAGGTGCTTCAATAGGATAGCATACTTGTGGCGTTCATCAGCTACATCCACCATCATTGTCTCTAAGCACATCCGTAGCTCCGTGTACTGTGCTCGGTTCTCATGGGTGAAGTCTGGAAACGTCGGTGTGCCAATGTATGACGCCGTGGATGGCTGGCACATCGGTGAGCGTTGGAAGAGAGGCCTCCTGGGCGAGTCTCCTCTTACGCCTCTCGGTGGGCTGGTACCGGCAGGGTACCATGGCCCGCTGGTCCAGGTACTATTCCTCGGGACTGGTCGTGCGTCATGCTCACCCGTGAATAGAGTCGGGGGTCTGTAGCGCAGAGCCGCGGGGGTATAGCCTGGGCTGTACTGGACCTCCTGGTCCTGTGGAGTAATGTGCTGCTGTCGGGCTTGACTCTCCTCTTCTCCCTCTTCTTCCTCTGCCAGGTCTTCTAGATCCTGTAGTCATCTATTTAGCCTCTCCGCGGTGTCCGCCGTTCCTTCCTTGTAGCTGGGTCTCACTTGGACCGGTCGGGGAAGGAGTTCGGAGGGGGGTGTAGGCTCTCTCTGGTGGTCGGGCTCAGGGTCGCTTAATCGGTTAGGGGAGGGTGCCCTTGACCCGTGTCTTGACGAGGCCCTGGAACCCCTTGTGGAGGGAGGGGGTGTTGCCCTGGTGATCAGCTGCTCCATTATCTGCGCTTGTAGTCTGTCGCGCTCGGCTTGTAGTCTGTCGCGCTCGGCTTCGCGCTGGATGAGAGCGATGTCGCGCTCTGTTTCTCTTTGGGCACCGGCAGCGGCGTGCTGGGCTTCGGCGGCGGCGCGCTGGGCTTCGGCGTGGTCTCTTACCATATTCTCTTCCGTCTGAAGGCGTCTCAGCTCCAGACGTACGCGCTCTTCTTCGCTCCGTTGCTGCGCTTGGAGGCGTTCTCTTTCAATGGTAGAATGTTCGCGCTCGCTAAGCGTCTGTGCTTGGAGTCGATCGCGTTCACCCTGAAGTCGATCGCGTTCGGTAGAGGCTGCTAGGGTGGCGAGGAACGCCTGTGCCAGCATCCTCTCCGCCTCGCTGGGGGAAGCCGCTGGTTGAGGTGAGCCGCTCCTGGCAGTACCCGTTGGGGATGCGTTCCCCTGCGGGGAGTCCTGGAGCTCTATCTCCTCGGCGCTCTCCTCATCTTGTTCCGTGCAGAGTTCCATCTCTGGAGGGTTGTCTTCCTCCCGGAGCTCTTGGGGGACTACTTCTTCGGTCTTGGCGGGGGGTAAAGTCGTGTCAGTTCCCTCCTGGTCCCCACCGTGAGCTTGGTCAGTTACATTAGAACCCACTAGGGCCTCTATGGTCGGGGTATCCTGGTTGATAGGGTCGGACATAATTTTACTTTCTACTTTTACCGCGTTTACCGTTTGTAGAAGGCTAGGTAGTATACTGGCAGCGTAATCCTCTAAGTACTGAGGTGGCTGTCGTCTACGCTGCGGGCGTTCTACTTTAGGAGGACCGTTTCATGGAGTGTTCATCATAGGCCATTTCAATATTAATACCACTATATTAATATTACACTAATTACCATCCGGCTCGAAGGACCAATTGTAACTGAGGGGTACAATTCCCTGACTGTATTGATAAGTATGGTATCATTAAACCACTACCGCTTTATGTACTTTAACTTCTGGCCATACAGTACACGATATCTAAATATGATGAACACTTTCCCACAATGAAATCGGGTCCACACAAAGGTAATAATCAAATATTTAATATATAGCAAAAGGTACATATAATAGTTACTATTACATTTATGCACTTGTAAGGCAAATGAGTACTCGTAGGCAAATCAACACTGAATGTCCAATCTCTGGTTACGCAGGAAGCAAGTATACAACCTGGCTCTTAGGGAATTAGATCTATGGTACTCTTAATGATATAGCAGGATAATTCTGGAAGTAGGCCGGTAGGGGGGGTAGGAGAGCCGTCGGCAGTATCCCGTCTGGTCAACGATGTCTAGGGAGACTTCAGGTACAGAAGACAGTGCAGTAGAATCTTGATCCACAGATGAATACACCTTGGCTCTCTTGTAGGCTGTAGCTGTAGCTGTAGCTCCACAGTGAAGAAGAAGCGAGGCGACCTCAGTCTGGTCTGAGCGCCGTCTCACCTTGACTCCTCTCGGGGTAAATCCAACACTCCGCTCCACAAATCAAAGTACCAAAGCAAATATATATTCCATGCCGCATAGGGCTCAGCAGTCGTCGGGTAGGTAATCCAATGTACAGGTCCACTCGGTCCTCGCCTAGAACTCCTCGGATGAAAGCACCACGTGTGGTCTGCCCAACCTGGTTAAGACTCTAGATAACACGAGGAAGCGATGGGGATGCTGCTCACTTTAGAACTCTAACCGCACGATGCACCATACATAATAGACTATTATTACTTAATAGAAATACGGTGCCAAACTCTGACAATTCAGCTATTAATTCGCACGAGGTCTCAATGCTATTCTAAGGCCAAACAGGCCATACTACACCGCACGCGGTATCGTGGGGTGAGGCTTCACGTCCTGTTACTTAGTTGGGTAGAAGGGTAAAGGACTAAGGGTCTTCTACATTTACTTGCGCCATATTTATATGCACGGTGAACAAATAGTGCCACTCTCCTTTCGGTAGCCGTATTCCTACGCAGAGCCGGGGCTAGTAGAGACATGTCTCGTCGGTACCATTGAACTTGGCTCCAAGGGGCTTGTCTCCTGGCGCCAGGTCCTTGTCCAATAAGAGAATGAACTATTATGGGCTATAGTAGACTAAAGGGATATTCCGTGTATATGTACAAGGAATATACAAGGGATATCAAACGATATACAAATACTATTCAATATATATCCATAAATAAATATATATATTCGGTTTAATCTGATCCTTCACAACAGTCAATATACAGTGTTATCGCTTTGTAACACTGTACAAATTTCTCCACAACACACATGTACAAGTGGCAGTAATGCAGAAAATCCAGCAAGGGAAGAAGCAGTGTAGAAAACAGGTGGAGTGTTTGCCTAGCAATGGGAATGCTTTGGCTGTACTGTGTAGATAGAAGTACACACTCTAGTGTTGATGTCTTTGTTTACAAGGCTTCAGGTATGGTTGCTCTGCTACAACCACAGTAGAGCAGCTGTGTGCACATCCAACCTGTTTTAGGCCAGGTGCAGGATAAAACTAAATGTGACTGAAGGAAAAATTGCAATGAACTGACCGACACAATTGACAACTATAAGCAATGCAATGCTCAGAGAGAGAGAGAGAGAGAGAGAGAGAGAGTCTGTGATGATCCAGACAGAGAGAGTCTGTGGTCCAGAGAGAGAGAGATGAGTCTATGGTCCAGACAGAGAGAGAGAGAGAGAGAGAGAGAGAGAGAGAGAGAGAGAGATGGGTCTGTGGTCCAGACAGAGAGAGAGAGAGAGATAAGCAAGACAGCTAAGATGAGCCCCTAAAGGATATTCAACTTTTAATGGAAGAACAAAACAGAAGGAAAAGATAACTTCACAAAGGCAACATGAATATACATAGATCCAAAAGGACAAAGATCAACACTTAAATCCAAAGAGAAGAGGGTCTATACCAGAGAAAACAAAGTAGCAAGGAGCCAACGGCCGACATCAGCTAAATAGGCTAACTGCAAATAGAGTAGCCAGGTACTGACACCAGGTACACACCGTTAGCTACGACAGCTAGCCGGCCCGTTTGGCTCAATATAACGTTAGCTACGTTAGCTAGCCGGCCCGCTTTGGCTCAATATAACATTAGCTACGACAGCTAGCCGGCCCGTTTGGCTCAATATAACGTTAGCTACGTTAGCTAGCCGGCCCGCTTGGCTCAACATAACGTCTACGACAGCTAGCCGGCCCGCTAGCTCATAATAACGTTGGCTACGATAGTTAGCCAGCCCGCTAGCTCAACATAACATTAGCTACGATAGCTAGCCGGCCCGCTAGCTCAACATAAGGTTAGCTACGATAGCTAGCCGGCCCGCTGGTCCAACAGAACGTCAGCTACGATAGCTAGCCGGCCCGCTGGCTCCACATAACGTTAGCCAACATAACGTTAGCCACGATAGCTAGCCGGGCCGAGAGAGAGAGAGAGATATCTCCACGGCGGGAATAGAATAGAGTGCATTAAAAACTCACCAAACGTCCAAGAGGATGGAGACAACCGCGTGGAGTTGACGAAGTTCATCTGCCGAACGACCGTCCTCTTCATCTTGGCATAACAATGCTGCACGCGCTCTCTCTAGGTTAGCTAACGCTAGTTAGCCTTTAGCTAAGCTACTAGCCGACATGGCTATCCCGACTGAACCACACGTTAGCACTCGATATTATAACGTAGCTAAAGCTAACTAGCTGTCCCTGCCTTTAGCTAAGCCGACATGGCTAGCCTGACTGAACTTTCTAACATGCAACAACTTTCATCTTCAGTCCATCTGCCGAACGACCGTCCTCTTCGTCTTGGCTGGCATAACCTCCAATGCTGCACGCGCGAAATAGTCAGACGCAGCTGACGCACGCCGGCCGACTGTACACATGTAACCCCTCCCTTCGTTGAAACCAATAGTATGTCTGCTGCAGAGCCCCAGAGCTCCAATAGTGTATCTGCAGAGCCGCAGAGCCAGGAACAAGTCAGACACATTCTACAAACGTGTCTAATGTGAAATATATAAGCATATAAGCAAAATTAGATTTTAGGTCTGTGATGAAAAAGGGCCTTGCGGGAAGGGGGGCCTCGAAAAAAAATTAAAAATAAAAATAAAAAGATTTGTGCGAGGCCCCCCTTCCCGCGAGGCCCTGTGCGACCGCACTGCTCGCACACCCCCTGAGGCGGCCCTGAGTATAGCCTACTAGTTTAGACAGTAAACAGTGTAGTGTACTGTAGTAAGACAGTAAACAGTGTAGTGTACTGTAGTAAGACAGTAAACAGTGTAGTGTACTGTAGTAAGACAGAAAACAGTGTAGTGTACTGTAGTAAGACAGAAAACAGTGTACTATAGTAAGACAGAAAACAGTGTAGTGTACTGTAGTAAGACAGTAAACAGTGTAGTGTACTGTAGTAAGACAGAAAACAGTGTACTATAGTAAGACAGTAAACAGTGTAGTGTACTGTAGTAAGACAGTAAACAGTGTAGTGTACTGTAGTAAGACAGTAAACAGTGTAGTGTACTGTAGTAAGACAGTAAACAGTGTACTATAGTAAGACAGTAAACGGTGTACTATAGTAAGACAGTAAACAGTGTAGTGTACTGTAGTAAGACAGAAAACAGTGTACTATAGTAAGACAGTAAACAGTGTGGTGTACTCGTTTTAAGACAGTAAACAGTGTAGTGTACTGTAGTAAGACAGTAAACAGGACTCACCCTCTGGGTTGAGTTGAGAGGCACTCTGGCTCTTCTTGCCCAGGCCGACCATGCCCATCATTTTGGCACCGAAGCTGGAGCGTCTCTTCTTGTCGTCGTCATCGTCGTCATCGCGCCGCCCCAGAGAGCAGATCTCTCCGCCGACGCTGGAGGACTTGGTGATGGGAGCTCCAGCTGCGCTCGCCGCCCTGTGGTTCATTTTAGATGTAAACTTACTGTCAGTCAGACGCCCCGTGGAGAGGAGGACAACGCAGGACGCACAGGACAGGACAGGGTCCAGGGAGACAGGCCGAGGAGAGGACGGGACAGTAGGAGAGGAGAGGAGAGAAGAGGAGAGGAAGGGAGAGAAGGGGAGAGGAGAGAAGAGAAGAGAGGAGAGGAGAGAATGGGAGAGGAGAGGAGGAGAAACGGGGAGAGAAGGGAAGGAAATAGAAGAGAAGAGAAGAGAAGAGAAGAGAAGAGAAGAGGAGAGGAGAGGAGAGGAGAGGAGAGGAGAGGAGAGGAGAGGAGAGGAGAGGAGAGGAGAGGAGAGGAGAGGAGAGGAGAGGGAGGGACAGGGAGGGACAGGGAGGGGAGGGGAAAAGAGAGGAGAAGAGCGGAGAGGAGAGGAGGGGAGAGGAGAGAAAATAAGAGAGGAGTGGAGGGGGGAGACGAGATGAGAGAAGAGGAGACAAGAGGAGAGGAGTGGCGAGGAGAGGAGAGGAGAGGAGAGGAGAGGAGAGGAGAGGAGAGGAGAGGAGAGGAGAGGAGAGGAGATGGGAGGAAAGGAGAGGAGAGGAAAATGGGGCAGATGAAAGGAGAGGGGGGAGGAGAGAAGAGGATGGAACAAGAGGAAATAGGGGAGGAGATGAAATGGGGGGAGGAAAGAAGAGGAGAAGAAAGGAGAGGAAAGGAGAGGAGGAGGGGAGAAGAGAGGAGAGGAGAAAGGGACAAGGAGACACAGGGAAGGGAGAACAATGAGAGATAAAATAGGAGAGAAGGAGGGAGGGAGCGGGAGGACAGAAGGAGAGAGAGGGAGGGGGAACGGACAGGGAGAGAGGGACAGACTTGAGCTACAGGTCAAAGGCAGTAGTGTAGGCAGGCAGGGTGAAAGGTCACCAGGTCAGCATATCATTCTGTTTCACATTAGGAGTGAGGTGCGCTTCATTATGTCACCTCACATATGGATGGTGGTAGCAGCACAGCACTCACTCTCTTCCATCTCACTCAGAGATGTTTACCCAAGTCAAAGAAAAGTATACTTTCTGAAAGTATAACTTTAGTACACTTTTATGTATTCAGAAAGTATGCTAAAGTTGTGTTAAATTGAAACCACTTAAGTTGTACAGACCACCTCAAGACATTTCTTTCTAGTCATGCAGTTTTAAGTCTGCATCAATCTGGTTTCAGAGACAATCACAGTACTATTTCAGCCATTACATTAGTTACAAATAATATAGTATCTGCTACTTCTTCCACCACATGTGTTAAACTTTGATGCTGGAGGTTATATAATGTAGTTTATATAATAATTAGTGTTGTCAGGCGATTAAAAAAATGTATCTAATTAATTGCAGGATTTGTAATAAATTAATCTAATTAATCGCATTTTAATCGCATAACAATTTTAGGCCTGATATTCTATATTCTATAATCATATTTCAAATGGCATGTGTCCGAATGGCATAATTCAGTACTGTATCTACAAAACCTTCTGTTTAATCATCTTCCATTTATTAATTTGCTTAGATTTTTCAGGTCTGGTCAATTTTAGCATGGTGTTATTCACAGTCAAAGATAAAAAAAATTATGTATTTGATATTCTCATTTGGTTCATTACAATTTACTCAAGCCTAGTAACAGACACAGTATTTCTGACACTGGGAATACATTCCCTGAGATCCATAGATGTCCCTAGAATCAGATACCAAGAACATGCAAATGGACCATATAAAAAAAAAGTCTGTAAATGTGTATTCTACGTTTTTATGGAATGAATGAGATAAAGAAATATTATAATATTATATATATATATTATATATTATATTATTATATATATAATATTATAATATAATATAATATAATAATAATATAATATTATAATATACATTTTTTGTTAATTTTCATAACGCGATAATTTGCTGTGTAATTAATTCATCTAATTAACGCGATAATGTATATGATGATGTGAAGATTGGGCGGGTTTCAGCTGTCTGACTGTGGTGAGAAGCCTGAGTAGGAGTGGGTCTCAGGCAGCCAGAAGATGCAGAGCTATTTTAAAAGAGGTGCTAGATAAAGAAAATAGTTTTGCTTTGGAGGTAGGAGCTACTATCAAAGTTTGTTTAGGCAACTCATGTACAGTTTCTTCCCCTTCGGATGTATATTTTTTTATGATCTCTTTTTCTTACACAGTACTGTATATTTGTATGTCTTTTATGTCATAAATGTCTTGATGAATTGAAAATGGAGGACCCTTATGTAAACAAGACGAAAGTCTTTTTCTGGTCTGCATCCTCTTAGCAGTTGTTTGTATTGAGCCGTACTGTATTGTACCCATTCTGCAATCTGTTTTAAAAGTTTTCAATCAATCAATCAAACCAATCGGGTTGGGGGAGTGTGCAGAATAGTGAAAATATAAACCACTAGGGGGCAGCAAAATTACAGCAAAATGACCATGTGCTTAGCCTGTAGGTCCCCCTTTAGGACCCCCTGCTTTTCTTTATCATAAATCGATGAATAGAGACCGTATTAGATCCCCAATTATCATATCATGGGGTATCATTGGAAAGCCACACTCATTGGCTACAACCCTGTCCAAACATTTTCGAGATCGCCAAATGATTGACGGAGCTAGAGCCCCCGGAGGTCGGGGGTGGTAATGTGTACTTTGGCGCATGCCTCACATATCGGCATGTAACTCGAGAACCGCTGAACGGATTGTCACCTGAAAGGGCTATTGACAGGCAACAAATAGGGCTTTAATTCTATCTATATATTGTATTAAAAGAAATGCACACCCAAGCCGCTAGAGGTCGGCAAAGTGGCGCGTCGCAAATCGTCCTCATGAGGGCCCACATGTGGGCCTTGGATGTTAAGAGGTTCTGTTTTTTTTATACATTTTTTTTGTAGCCAAGAGTAAATTCCATAACCCTATCAAAACAGTAGTCAAAGTGTATATTTTCATTTTTACCGATGTTTTATACGATTTACCGAAAATACGAATTTATCGAAAAAATTCTAATTATATCTCTTTTATCGTAAAACCGCAAGGAAATGACTAAATCCAGATTCAACCCTGCCATTGGAAAGAGGAGCCTTTTCCCCATCCATAGATGTATGATTTGGCCATAATAAGGTCAAGGTCAAGTTCAAGGTCAAATATGAATTTATAATTAAAATCGTTTTAATTAAAAATCATTTATTACTGTATCTACAAATCCTTCTGTTTAATCATCGTCCCTTTATTCATTTGCTTAGATTTTTTTTTACACTTGATCTCAAGAAGGTGCTGAATGAGCTCAGTGAGCAAGCTCGGCTTGCTCACAATTGTAACATGGTGTTATTCACCGGCACAGATGCAAAAATAAATCATAATTTATATTCTCCCTTTTTCCATTACAATTTACTCAAGCCTAGTAACAGACACAATATTTCTGACACTGGAAATACATACCCCCAGGTCCCTAGATGTTCCTAGATACCAGGAACATGCAAATTGGCCTTGTAGAAGTGGAGCAATCTTCCATTTACTTAGGCATGTACCTTTAGGTGAGATTTCTGAAAATCTCTACAGCTTAACAGGTTATTTACTAGGTGCTATAGATAAAAAAAAAATTATATAGCTAAATCTTCTTTTTTATTTTAACACTTTGGGTGCCATGGGTTAAATTCATGATATACCATAGATTGCCAGCTCTATTTGTCTATGGAGAAGTACCCCTTCTTTGCATGGCTATAACTTTTTAAATTCTATTGCTACATTGCCATTATTAGGGCCCATTCAAAGTCCTATATGTATTGTTCATTGTGTAGCAACGTTAAACTTTTTCATTCACATATTCATACTAAAGTATGGTCTAATGCAGGGGTGTCAAACTCATTTTCACAGAGGGCCACATCAGCATTATGGTTGCCCTCAAAGGGCCAAAGACCGTATAAATGTTAATGTAATGTAAAATAAATGTAGCTACACATTTACATATTGTTAAACATGGTGTTTCTGTATTTATTACTTATTCAAGTTATACATATTGCATATTCATTTGCATAAATGTAAAAATATATGTTAGCTTATGTTATTTTAACAAATAATTTTAGTTTATCAGAACCCCATATTACTCCACCAATCAATGATCAAACCATTCAAGTAAATAACAAAGAAGAATATCATCAAATACAAGCTATGACATTAAGTTTGTTCAAAACCTTTTTGTCACAGTCAAGAGGGGCAGAACTAACAACTGTGAGCTGCAAAGAACACGTGGGACAGATGTAGCAGATGTTACAAAAACAAATGGCTGCACACAACCTTGCAGAGGCCATACATCCAACTAATGGAAGATAGTTTAATTAACTTTAATTAACAGATTGCAGAATGGGTACAGTACAGTACAGCTCAATACACACAATTGTTAAGGGGATGCAGACCAGAGAAAGACTTTCGACTTGTTTACATCAGGGTCCCCCATTTTCAATTCGTAATGAAATTGCTATTATGTGTCTGCATGAACACACAACTGTAACTGTACTCAAAAATAACAAAATAAGGGTTTTCTCAGTTCACAACTATATTGGTCAAGTTTTGGGTGGGACTTGTTTGCGTCCCTACAGCTTCTTATTCAATTGAGCGAGATGCTCGGTTATGTCACACAGCCAGTTTGCATCTGACAGTTCAGACAATATTTCTTCAACCCTTTGTTACCTATTCCGCCTGGATCTTTTTTGTACTTTGGGCTGTAAAAGAAGAAGAATGTCTGAGGAGTAAGTGCTTTTGGCTTTTTTCCTTTGTTACCTCAGATGTTCAACATACATGTATGTGTAAGAATGTGTAATAACTAAGGCTGTCAAAGTTAAAGCTTTATTAACGCATTAACCCACAATTATTTTAACACTGCTATTTTTTAACCCAATATTAATGTAAATTTTTTTTTGAGCTCTTGGGGGGCCACATCAAATGACGTGGCGGGCCGGATTTGGCCCGCGGGCCGTGAGTTTGACACCTATGGTCTAATGTATAAGTATGTTTTCATCTCTTTCTGCAGCTTTCTCCAGAACGTGATTAGAGCCCCAAATGCATTATATTGATGATGCAATACAGTTTTATGGCAATCGGCGCGATATAAAAAATTCCAACTAGACGTACTTCTAGAAGTTACTACACGTCATCTGATGTTGACCGGATGGGCTAGGGGGCGTTTATAATTCCGTGGGCAGCGTTATACCAATCATCTAATGTGGGTTAAATGTTGATCATAGCAGTTAGTATCGAAGACGGTAATTTTACACGCTAAAACTCACCCCAATCTCCTCGCGCCGTTGGGCGATCAGCGTAGAGTAGAAATTTTACCATTATGGGATGTCGATTTACCCGGTCCATTTCCAGGTTGTATAATGGTATATACATCCAAATCATCTTGTTTATCGAGTTATTGGCAATGGATCGCTATATATTGTGACGAGCCAGAGTGCCGGGAGCCAAACCGAGTGCCCGGAAGTAATATGGCCGACCAGCACAACCTCCACAGCACTTCCTGTTTGGCGATTGCGGCGATCGGCCACCAGATGGCGCTCCTGAACCGCCAGAGAGCTCAGTGGGTCCTCCTGGTGGATCTCAGGCCAGCGGAGGGGAAATATGAATCCGATCACAGATTTTTTAAATATTGATATTAAAGACGCTGTAAAGCGTCCTTCGGCAACTTGAGCATGGCCGGGAATGACGCTGGAAAGCGTTTTCCGGCACCCAAAGTGTTAAATAATACATATACAGACCTTTTAGAAAGGTGTGGAATATAAGTATTGTTCCCCCCACCCAAAAAACGTATAAATACATTTATCTTTTCTTTTTTTTGTGGGTCCAAAATAAATGTTGTTGTTTACATCTTGCGTGCATACTATATCTATATTTGTACATATCCCTTACCTAGTTACGGTGCTGGCCAGTATGACTTACTACCATAGTGTCACTGTACATAATAATACTACAACTCTGTACATCTGATAGCACTATTACTCAATAGTACTAATTAATATATTTTATACCCAGTTTAATCACCTGTACATTGTATATTGCTATTGCACTTTACTGTTAGATTTGCACTCTAGCAAACTTCTTTTCGTTGTACTGTACTTGTGCTGTATAATGACAATACATTTGAATCGAATCTAATCTAATTTCCCCCATGTGGAATGCACCTGATTGGATAAATGGTGGGACATCTAGTGGCTGAATGTTATCTATAGCACCTTTTAAAAAGTATTGGTTCTATGGTTCTTGGTTCTGTAATATAATTAGCTTCAGTTGCAAATGATAACAAAGCAGCCAATCAAGCCCAGAGATCCGGAAGAGGCCCTGAATGAGTAGTAAGCACCTATTATACAATGGCATGCAAATATCTTGATTCTGATTGGCTGAAACAGTCAAGTTAGACGTTGTTATATCGTATAACACACTCCACGTGACCCCAGATCCCTCCCACAACCGAATTACTTTTTTTTTTAAGTCTGAATGAGTCCGCCATAGATAGACAAATGGAAGTATGAATATCTTTTGAATGAATCCTCCAAAAAAGATACAGTCAACTGGAATATGTTAGTTCGTTACACATATGTTGGATTATGTAATTGGTTTGTCATGACCCATTGTGAAACAAAAGAAAAATTGTGGGGAAAAAAATAAAAAAAATAATGGCCGCCGATTATTATTATAATTTTTTGGTCAGACCATTGGATCTACTATTGGATCTACTTTCTCTGTGGATGGTTTTGTGAATAAATCTCCATTATGCTTCAATTACTGTGTGTTTATTGTATAGCAATAAGGTTGGGTGAATTGGGCCATTGTATAAAAGCATTAAATCACTTGAAGTCGTGTGTTATACCCTAACAACCACCCCTAGGCGTGATTTAATGAGTATAACACACTCCTGCGCGTGATTCTTTTTTTTTCAGGACTCCCTGGAAGAAGAGATCTTGTATCTCAATGGGACATTCCTGGATAAATAAAGGATAAATAAAATAAAATAAATAAATAAAATGTAATGCTTAATTATCACCTCTATAAGACTACTGATTGGCTGGTTTAAAACTACAGGGCTACTGATATGCTCTTACTTGGGTGGTGCCTCCTCCTCATCCTCCTCTCCTTCCTCTCCTTCAGATGATTCTCCACTCTGCATGCCAGGTCTACCCCCTTCTGCCCCCTCAGTGCCCACCCCCTCAGTGCCCGGCTCCACCCCCACACCCTCCCCTGATTGGCCCTCCTGGACACTGGAGACAGGTGACAACCAATGGAATGAAGCGTGGCATGCAAGAAAGACAGACAGACAGAGAGAAAGACAGACAGACAGAGAAACAGACAGACAGATAGACAAACAGACAGACAGACAGACAGACAGACAGACAGACAGACAGACAGACAGACAGACAGACAGACAGACAGACAGACAGACAGACAGAAAGACAACAGGAAACAGAATTGTGAGGACCCAGAACATGCTCTGACATGCTAATAATAATGCTAATAGAATCCTGCTAACGTAAAGCATGCTAATAGAATCATTCTAATAAAATCATGCTAACGTAAAGAATGCTATAGTCATGCCAACGTAAAGCATGCTAATAGAATCATGCTAACATAAAACATGCTAGTAGAATCATGCTAACATAAAACATGCTAGTAGAATCATGCTAACGTAAAACATGCAAATTGAATCATGGTAACATAATGCATGCTAATAGAATCATGCTAACGTAAAGCATGCTAGTAGAATCATGCTAACGTAAAGCATGCTAATAGAATCATGCTAACGTAAAGCATTCTAATAAAATCATGCTAACATAAAGCATGCTAATAGAATCATGTTAACGTAAAGCATGCTAATAGAATCATGTTAACGTAAAGCATGCTAATAGAATCATGTTAACGTAAAGCATGCTAATAGAATCATGTTAACGTAAAGCATGCTAATAGAATCATGTTAATGTGAAGCATGCTAATAGAATCATGTTAACGTAAAGCATGCTAATTAGCAGAAATGAAACAACTGCAATATGAAATGGAATGACACAGAGATAAAACATGTATAGCTGTGTTGGAGGTAAGGAGGTAGTATAAGTGAAGAGAGACTTGGTCCAAATAATAAACAGTAAACTTTATTAACACATTGGACGCCAGACCCGAGATAAGTCGGGTTAACACGCCATCGCTTGGGCGCCAAACCCGAGAAAAGTCGGGTTTTCTATCGTTATTTCTTTTATTCGATATTCCCATTCATAATCCATCGAGGGAGCCTGTGTTATCATTGGGGATGAGTCTGAGATTGCAAACGTCCAATACTGCCACCTGCCGTCTTGTGGCCGGTATTGCACATCCTTGGAAACTCTGGCTAGGGCTGTACGTCGATCTAAAAGGTCCGGTCCGGGTTTTCCTAGTTGGGCATGGCGAGCGGTTATAACACATGGATTGAGGATAAACAAGCACTCCCGGTTCATGTTCTTTGGTGGATTATGTTGGCAACACGATCGACATCAATACTTGGAATGGCGATCAGATAATTGGAATATTCTTTTTGCAGTACATCCTAGTCAAGATAAGGGCTATATGGTATCAATCTTGCGTTGATCGAAGAATCCCTTCCCCGCGATCCTAACGTATGTGTGTAATGTGTGTGTGTAACGTAATTCCGTTGGTGATGATCGAAGCATAGAAACCCCCCCCCCACCCTTTCATGCATGCATGATGAAACATAATACCGATAATATAGCGTTGATTTCAGATTGATTGTTGATCCAGGCGAGGAACGCCACGGTTTCTAGTGAAATGCACTAAACGCTGCATAGCAGCGTTTCCTGGGATTAGACAGAATTACTCGAAAACTATACTCATATTCACCACGGTATAAAACGGGAATGTATGGATGATTTTATTAATTTATTTTTACATATTGAACGATAGATACTCGATGTCAAATGGGCAATAGTTTTATATCCATAGCTATGATATTTAATATAGTTTAAGCCCTGCAAACACCGCCATGTATCCCTATTCTTTAAATTCTTACCACACGGCCCACAGCGACCTCTGGCGCTGAATGTGTTAAAGATGGATATAAGATAATAATATTTTTTAAAGACTATAGACCTCTCCTGTGTCACGTCATTATGACATCAACCCAAATACATTATTATTTTTTTTTTATTTTTACACCTATGGCAGAAATTAACAGTCTTTTGTCCCATTTACCAGTAATTCTGTCCTTGATACTGCATGTGGGGTTAATGGGAAAATGTTGTACTATTTACTCCAGTTACTAGTTACTTTGAGGAAAGATATTTTGCATAGATGTATGAAGAATATGTGTTTTAAAATGTTATGCCTTTCAACTTCAAGAAGACATAATCAGAGCAGCATTACTGAACTATATACCTCTTTAACATAACCTTTAATCAGAACAGCATAACTGAACTATATACCTCTTTAACATAACCTTTAATCAGAACAGCATAACTGAACTACATACCTCTTTAACACAACCTTTAATCAGAGCAGCATAACTGGACCACATACTGTACCACTCCATGCTCGGGGTGCGTGCTGGAAGAACGTGATTTCCGGGTCAATTATGACCATAACGACCAATCAGAAGATTAATTGACAGAGAGTATTTTCTGTTCCCGTCAGATACTCCATAATAATATATGGTGGTGTGAAAATAGTTCCTAAATGAAACTGTTCACAACAAGGTCTGTGAATTATCCTGAGTAACCGGGTCATGGTTTCTGAACTGCCTCTTTAACTAACTAAGGCTCTTACCTGATCTTGCGCGTGCCCTTGGCCTCGGACATGCTGCTCAGTCTGGAGGCACTGGACATGGCCGACACGTCACTCACATCGCTGTCCGAAGACTTGAAAGACGTGTTGTCCTTCGCCTGAACAGACAGGTAGAGAGAGAGAGAGAGAGAGAGAGAGAGAGAGAGAGAGAGAGAGAGAGAGAGAGAGAGAGAGAGAGAGAGAGAGAGAGAGAGAGAGAGAGAGAGAGAGAGAGAGAGAGAGAGAGAGAGAGAGAGAGAGAGAGAGAGAGAGAGAGAGAGAGAAAAACATACACAATTAGAACCCAGAAGGACAGTGATATTTTCTCCATTGTTGGGGCATTGTTGTTCCGGCATCAAGCTGCCAGCAGAGGGCATCACATTATTGGGATGGGATAGCCCCGATGACCGTGTAAATGAGGACAGGGGTGTGACATCACATTTGATGATGTGGTTCATTCTGTGGGGATTATAGGCCTAGTTTGTAGTTTATATTTATACAGTGTCGGCTGGTCCATAGAGGGCGGTAGGGCGCCGCCCTCCCTGGTGGAAAGTGGTTTTAGATTTTTCTATAATAGTTGATTTTGACCGCTAAAAATATTATAATTTTATTTTTTATAAATAATAATTACTAATTTTAAGTATGTTTGTGTTTAAAATGCACAATAACGTGTAATATATCAAATATAAATCATTGTTTGTGCGTCCTGTTCATCCTCTCTCTCTTCTGGGGTGCTAGAAATACCGCCCCACTGACTGGGCAATGGGCATCAGTGCGCAACGCAGCCAATTGGAAAATGCACAGGGCAACATAAATGCACCTAGCAACTAAATTTAGCCAATCAGCATCTTCAAATATGATGCCTGAAGGGCGCTTTTTCTAGAGCCCCAAGCAGAGTCATTGGTGTGTTATAGGGGGTGCACAAACTGATGACGACAACAATGATTGTCGCAGGGACAGGATTACAGTTGTTGTCGTCGTCGGAAATTGATAATAATCACAACTCAAGATACATTCAGACATTGTTGGGTCTAACTAAATGGATTTATATGGAGAGACATTTATGGAAGTTCAAGCCCGGACCCCAAAGCTTCTCAAAGGGACGGCTCTTCCAATTCATACGTGATGTTCAACGGCAGCAAAAAAAAGTGAGTCTCACTCTCAGCCTCAATATATCCTGTTCTTTAGTTACTGAAACTGGTTGAATATGGCACCGCCCCACCTAGAATAGTTTTCACCAGCCGCCACTGTATTTATATGTAGTTTGTAGGTAATATCATAACCACAACTATTTTCACAAGTGTAGCGCAGCTCCATGACCCCGCAGCACCAACCCGCGAGAATATTGTTCTGTCTAGCTATCAGTTGTAATAATAATAATAATAATTATTATTATTATAATAATAATAATAATAATAATAATAATAATAATAATAATAATAATAATAATAATAATAATAATAATAATAATAATAATAATAATAATAATAATAACAATAATAATTGCATGTTTTACATCTAATTAAAAGTATATGGAACGTGAGAAGACACACCTTTTACCTTAACACGTTTTAGTAAAAAGCTCATGGTACATAATAATAATAATAATAATAATAATAATAATAATAATAATAATAATAATAATAATAATAATAATAATAAACTTTATTTGTTTAGCACCTTTCATACAAGAATTGCAGCTTCACAGCAGTAAAAAGACAAGCATAAAATGAGCACAAAATTGGCAGATCAAGAGCAAGGCATAAAGTGCAGACGTAAAATTAGGCATAAAATAAGCATAAAATAAACAGCTGCAAAATAGACAAAGTCAAGATAAGGCATAGAACATTAAATCACATATATTTTCATATTATATTATATATATTCACATCTTAATATGCCTCTTTGTTTACTGTTTGATTGTCACTAATACACATAAAATATACATACAATCATGAAATTGGCAGATACACAAAGAAAACCAAGTGCTTCAGCACAGCAGTATTTTAGACATTTATTTCTGTCAGAGCCGTAGGTCTTTCTCATATACTCCGACTTTTTCCCCATTCTAAGGTGCATTAGAACAATTTCAGTTCTGAATTACTTTACAGAACAGTTCTGAATTACTGAATTCAACTGAATAATTTACTGGCTGTCCTGGACACACAGAGCAGTGATATACTCTACATGTGTGTAAAGCATCAGCATTATCTATAGTCAGTTATTAAATCATAGAAGAAACACTTACCTTTGATGGATCCTTCACTCCACCTGCAGAGAGAAAGAGAGACAGAGGGAGGGAGAGGGAGGGAGACAGGGAGAGGGAGAGATAGGATATGTATTGTTATCCCGGGTGTAATAGTGTAATATGTTTGCTACCAGCCAGTAATATTATATGTTTATGGTTTATTTTTTACAAGGACAGATACAACCACAGCGACATATTTCAAGAAACTGGCCGTTGTCTTGTATCACAGTATTTTTTTGCTGATGTTATCTAGAGCCGCGTTTGCACCAAAACTACCAGGAACTCTAATTGCCAGGAACTGCATTGCACTGAACTTTTAAGTTCCTTCTGCCCCATTGTTCTCCGCGTTTGCAATGTGGGGAAAAGATCTGTGAATATTAGACAAATTAGTCCGGCGACGTGTGGAAAAAGGTCTCTAGACATTCCAGTGTCTCATTAGAACCCAGAAGGATCATTTTCTCTGATCACGTTATCTTCGTTATCACGGTTATATTAAGATAAGATAAGATAAGATATTCCTTTATTGATCCCCTTGGGGAAATTCAGGCATCATAGCAGCATAGGGGGGAGGGGGGGAGGGGTACAGGTAGTAAAACAACACAGTATACAGGTAGTAAAAGACAACACAGGCAGTGTAAACAAATTGATCAATATGGTCAATATAATTTACTATCTGACTAGCTGAGGAATATTCACATTATTCACAGTGTCACATAAGGTGCAGTATGCATGAGGTAGTGTTATAATTTACTATCTACTGAGTATACATTAATCAAAGTACCAGGGTAGTCTACGTTGTCCCCCTTGGGTTCCTATAAGTCCCAGGTCAATGTCTGGTAGCAGTCGCTGTCGCTGCCCCCTGTTGTGGGGCCTGGAGGCTGCTAGTCGCTGCCCACTGTTGTGGAGCCTGATGGCCGCTGGTATGAAGGACTGTCCGAGGCGGTTAGTTGAGTGTCGGGGGGGAATGAGTCTGTGGCTGAACGAGCTTCTCATCTTGACTAGCTCGTCGTAGAGGGGGTGGTAGGGGTTCTCCATGATGGCATCCAGCTTCCTTATCATCCCCCTCTCTACCATCACCTCAAGTCTAGGTAGCTCGACTCCCACCACGGAGCTAGCCTTCCTCACCAGCTTGTTGAGCTTGTTGGTGTCCCTTGAGTTGATGTAGCCTCCCCAGCATGCCACAGCATAGAAGAGGATGCTGGCCACAACAGACTGGTAAAAAGACTGCAGCAGTTTGTTGCACACATTGAAGGACCTGAGTCTCCTCAGGAAGAACAGCCTGCTCTGTCCCTTCCTGTAGAGGGCCTCTGTGTTGTCCGACCAGTCCAGTTTATTGTTCAGGTGTACCCCAAGGAACTTGTATGAGTCCACCATCTCCACATCCACCCCTCGGATGGAGATGGGAATCGGGGGGGGCCTCTTCTTGCCCCTCCGGAAGTCCACCACCAGCTCCTTGGTCTTACTGGTGTTGAGTTGGAGGTGGTTGCTGTCGCTCCACCCCACGAAGCTCTCCACCAGGGCTCTGTACTCCTCCTCATCATCGTCGGTGATGTAGCTTACGATGGAGGAGTCGTCTGAGAACTTCTGCAGGTGGCACCCGCTGGAGTTGCGGCAGAAGTCTGAGGTGTAGAGGGTGAAGAGGAAGGGTGACAGCACAGTTCCCTGCAGACCAATGTTCCCTGCAGACTCTTTTGCCACATATTAGACTCTTATTTCCAAACGAGGTGCGCCCGAATTGCCTACTAGGAATGACCTTTAAATACTTAAAGAGCTACAAACATTTTACCTGCTTAGTTCATACAAGAGATCATCAAGAGATTTGCTGGACAAAATTATATCTTTCAGTACCCGTCCTTACAGCAAGTTAGTACATATACATGGGGGGTTAGGTGCCCTTGGTCAGAGGCAGTATTGGCACAGATGGTACTGGGGATCTAACCAGATACCCTATTAAAAGTTTTTATAGTTTTTGTTGTTTTTCTCTTCACAGATAACAAATAACAACACACAACAACAACAACAACAACAACAACAACAACAACAACAACAACATCTACAACAACACAACAAACTATAACAAAAAAAGGACAAATAATCACATACTATTTACAACATGATCAAACAAGCAGCTTGTCCCAGTGGCCATCCAGGCCCTTGTCAGAGTCTTTTAACATTCCATGGTCAACAAGTCCAGATATTCCAGCCAATAATCCCTAGTGAAGAAGGCTGGTTTACACTCCTTCCAGTTTAAAATAATGAGTCTTTTAGTGGATAAGCAACACAATGTCCCAAGCCAGATAACAGTGACTGCAACATTAATATCCGGCATTTGGCACAGCAGACATGCTATGGGACATATTGGGAAATGTACATAAAAGAAACTCTGACACAACAAGTGTAATAAATCAAACTTTTGCCAAATCCAGTTGGGAGAGACGAAAAGTCAAAATCGATGTGGCTACATTTGTGTAACCTGAGCGCCCCTACTGGTTGAGTATTGTTATTGTGCGCATAACCCGTGAACTGTTCTGGCCACACTCTACTTTGCTGCATTATATCATCTGCATATTTATTTATTTACTGTATAGACCTGTTTGATGTTTACAAACATACTGTGTTCGAGCCAATCAGCAATACCAACTGAGTCACGTGACTAAGTTGCCCCGGACCTGCGCGAGCTTCTGCGCTAAAAGAATACAACTGGGCTCTATGAAGAAACCATGGCACTCCCCTGACTAAAAGTAGTTTCAAACAAAAACGGCTGGATGTCATTTTGCCAAATCAGCATGGCTGTGAGTGTGAGTCTTTCACCTTTCACATATCTAGCTTTGGCATCATTGATTGTTTAGATTGCTAGCATGGCTAACAAATGCAAATATAGTGTTCTGACCAGAATTACGTTCCTTTCTGCCCCGGTGATGCACGTGCACACTGAGTCTGACGTAGGCCTATACGGCAAACAGGTCTATAGCATTATATCATCTTGAATATGTATTTATTTACTGTATAGCATTATATTATCGCCATACATATTTATTTACTGTATAGCATTATATCATCTCCATAATATGTATTTACTGTACAGCATTATATCATTTGCATTACGGCTGTCCCTGACTAAGGATTTGGATAGTCGACTATGATTGGCCAAAATTTGCCGTTAGTCGACTATTAATAAAAAAAGAAAAGAATTTTTTTTTTTAATATATATATATTTTTTTTATCATTCCATTTGGGCTGTGGGGGTGCTTAATGTCTGAAGGAGTCGACTGAAGGCTTCTTGTCCTCTGCAAAAGCATGCAATTGGTCCACTGATGGATACATATTGATATTTGTCTAGTCTAGTGTGTTCATTAGATGGGTGAAATCCTCTTTCAGTGCCTCTGTGCCTGTTTTCTTAGGCAGTTAGCCTCTGGTATGCGTGCCATTAGCGTTAGCCACGCTTCTAGGCCTCTTTTCTTTTGGGAAGAATAATAAAAAAAAATACTTAAAAAATATATATTATATATATATATTTTTATTCGACTAAGAGGTTGGCAGTCGACTGTGGCTCCTTTCGACCAATTAGTTGACTAATCGACTAATAGGGGTCAGCCCTAATTTGCATACATGTTTATTTAACGTATAGCATTATATCATGTCTGAGAAGAGGAGAGATAGATGATAGAGAGATGAAGAGGAGAGATAGATGGATAAAGAGATGAAGAGGGGAAGAGGAATGAGTAACACTACCTGCTTCTTCATTTTGTGGCACTGTCACCTCTACTATCACCAGACGGATGGATGGATGGATGGATGGATGGATGGATGGATGGATGGATGGATGGATGAATGGACAAAAATATAATTGAAAAAAGAAAGCAAAGATGAATACAAATAAAGGACCAACAAAGTTAAACAGATGAAGATGAAACAAAAATCGAAAGGAATAGATGGATGAAAGGCTGAACAGTGATTGAGAATGGTCTACTACTAAACCTAAACAGATCAGAGGAACTAACACTAATTAACGACTATCTAACTAACAGTTACTATCAGTTTCTAAGATCAGAGGGAGGCCTACATTTTAAACTTAGGGTGGTGATATACTTGTTAACTATACATATATATTATAGCTATAGTTGTGACCGCGCCCAGTGGTTGTGCCCGCAGGTCGGCTGCAGTCAAATCGTGCAAATTACAATAGAAGATTTGTTTAGTTTTTTTCCCATATTATCAGTTTGAATGTTTAAGAACATGTTTACTATAAAATCTAACAGTTAAAGTATCTCTAATAGTAACATTTCTTTGTAAAAAAAAATATAATAATAATTACTCATTGCGTGGGGGCGGAGTTAAATTTGCATGCAAATCAAGGCGTGTGCTTTTGAGTTTCGAGTGACACCCATAAATAACGCACATGGCCTTTGTTTACTATCGTTGAGCTTCTTGTCACGACGGACGCCCAGATGCTTGCAGCTGCCCTGAACAAACTTTCAGCATCAGGACAAGCAATTGATGCATTGGATTTAATGAACGAGTACATATTAGACTTAATCGTGTTAATCGTGTTGATGACTCTGCATCTGATGACGAAGACTCCGATGGAGAAGACTTGATTTTCGATCCGATAAACAGCTGTTCTGAAGTGGAGGAGGACGACTCTGTTAGCGGGGTCGTTGCACTGGGCTAGTCAACGGAATCAACCATGAGATTGGTTGAATATATGGCTGTTTTAACGGTGGACAGTGACATCAATGTAGATTTTTTCTTTTTTTTTAAGTTTGATTGCAAATGCAAGCTGAGGCGAAAAGAGAATTCCGAATGGCAAGCGTTGTCTTGTACCAAGAAACTGTCGGAAGAATTTATCTACCAAAGCAGGATGAACACTGAAGAGAAAGGGACATGTGTCTTTTAGCCAAAAGACCAAGAAAGTGAACAGCTTCTGTCTGGCTCCACAAACAACATACAGAGTCCACGACATCGTGGTCTGTCGTGCAACGTTCTGCTTTCTTTATGGGTAAGTTGTTGACTTGTTTATATAAATATAAATATATTTGGAATGTTTGTGTGTGGTAGTGTTACCGCATTTAACGGCATCATAACCTCTTAAAATTCAGATGGCTCGAGGGCGTCCCGTTGTGTATCTCTGATACAAAGCTAAAATGGCTGCCATTTGATTGACACCCTGCTTGACCTATTACCTGCTTCCAATCTCGGGTCAGTTTCAACAAGCGTCAGTTTTTCAAAAGAATTACCACCTCTGGTTTCGCCTCTCAATGACCGGACCGTGGTAATACTATAGTCACAGTGTAATACTAATGTTTCCTCTAAAATTACTTTATACTACTCATCCTATTGATACACTGACTGACAGCAACTTTATTTCAGTTTCAGTTTCAGTTTCAATTTAAAAAAAAGGACAGTACACATTAATAAACATTTCTGTAAATGTGTCAGTTTTAGCCAGCTGTCTAATTCGCAACTGTAGTCCTTTTGGCAAGATGTTATGAGACCGACAATATAATATATAAGAAACATTAACAGTGCAACACAGTATTTACAACATAATCCAACATAATAATAAAAGCAATAATAAAATACACAATAAAATGACTAAAATGATTTCTACTGTGATAACTGTGAATTTCATACTCCTCTATCCACTAAGTGCAATATTTGTATACTTATTCGTCCTATGGATATACTGACTGCTGCAAGCAACTTTGTTTGCTGTGATAACTGCATTTTTGTGATACTGTGATCTATTGTGTAGCACATTTTAGGTTGTGAGTTCTGTATCTCATTGTATGAAGTATAATGACAATAAAGACTCTATTCCATACTATTTAATTCTTCTACTTTTTTCCATTTTTGTTTTGTTTTTGACGACTGCATACCTTTTTTTGCAAATCTTAAGCTTTATACTTTATACTTATAGCACATGCATGAGTCTGGTCTCTTTTGAAAGGTAACATTCTGAAGTTGCTAAAGCAATAAAGTCACTTTTAGTGCTAATGTATTAGAGAAACAGAGGTTTGAACAAAAGTAAAAGTTGTGTGTACTCACATTTCTGTTTAGTGGTTGCCAGATGCCAGTTTTTAAGTTCCAGCATAGAGGTATGTACAGGTCAAAATTTTATAAAAATCCCATGGAAGATTTGTGTTTGAGAAAGGTTTTGGTAATGTGTTTACCGGAAAAAATACAGTGTGATTATCCAAAATGTCCGTCCGCTGCCATTCATTCAGACGCGCAAGTCAAAACAATGGACTTCTTCGTCTTCTTGTGTCAGCCCGGAGCCGGCAGACGAGCACAAAGTGCTGCGAGTGCGCGCGAGGGCCGTCCGATGCTTAAGAGGTTAAGCTTGTACAGTATAACAGCTATTTTCACAGTCATGACAGCATGTACTGTGACAGCACTTACTGACAGATTATGTTAATGCTATTCAAGTGAGGGGAGTGGCTGGGTGGGTTGTAGGGGGCTATTGTTCACACCCAGTACAGACCCGCAGAGGTACTTAAATTGTAGCCAATCTTCGAGAGGCGTTTTATCATCTTAAAGCAAACTTTTTTTTTTACAAGATTCAAATTAGCACATCTTCAAACATTTTCAGATTTCAACGTATGACACATCATTTGAAAGCTTAAATTCAGTAAATCTGGAAAATGACAATGAAGACATGTGGTCACAATCGCTGGTCATGGTCACATAATGAACTCATATATATACACCATATTATAGATATAGTACAATAGCAATAGCAACCCATCCCCTTATCCCCACTCAACTCCAACCCACACATCAGACCAAAAAACTAAACAAAACAAAATGTAAACCCACATGCAATACCAAGAAGGGTCCCATAACAATAGGTTCCGTTAGCTACAAGCTAAATATGGCTTGTGTCATCATTTAATTCAATAAGGAATGTTACCAATGCTAACATTTAGTTTGTTGGTTTACCAGATTGCCAAAACAAACATGGAAAGTGCTTGGTGAAGACAAATAATGAAATAAACTAAATGTACTACAAATCAAAATGTTCTGAGTATCCCTTCAAGCTGAGCAAACCACAGCACAGCAACCAGAAGGTCTGAAGGTCCAGACTAGCACCATGCACCTACCCATCACAACCCTATCCTGAACCCTCATGTGTGGCTACATGGGATCCTTGGGATGACCATAATCATAAATCTTTATCTTTACATAATTGTATTATATTACCCCTAAATAATATTATACCCCTAAATTTAAGTGGATAGTTCAGAATTCAGGTTTTTCCTTTCTGCCATTGTTCTTCAGGGAGTGGAGAAAAGAATGGGGACAAGCATCAAGACCCAGGATCAGTCATCGGGTCATATGACCATAAAAACGTCACTGGGGCTTAAAGAGGTAATCTGGTCCCAAATCAGCACTCGTTGGGTCATCCCAAGGATCCTGATAAAAAAAAAAACTAGAGGGGGAGGGGCTACCTGGCTGGGGGTGGGTGTGGCTAACACCTGGTACCATACCATTGGCTGTTTTCTTCTGCTGGTCCTCCCATGTGACCTCTGCATCACAGCAGAGAGAGACGGATGGTCAGACTACCCATTCAGTTATCAGATAACCAGCTACAGACTACTGTCTAGTTAGTAGTTATCAGATAACCAGCTACAGACTTATTTTTATTTTTATTTTTTTCTCACTTTTTCTGTATTTTTTCTCCCATCCCAATTTAGTCGTTATGCCAATTCCCTCCCTGGACGTTGCGCGCATTGCCCCACTGTCGGCCTGGGGAGGGTGTAAAACTACCACATGCCTCCTCCGATACATGTGGAGTCAGCCAGCCGCTTCTTTTCACCTGACAGCGAGGACTCTCACTGGGGGAATGTAACGCGTGTGGAGGAGGTTCACGCTATTTCCCCCCGATCCCCTCCCTGCTGAACAGGCGTCACAACCGACCAGTAGGAGTCGCAGTTTACAACGACCAGGACACATACCCCACTGGCTTCCCACCCGCTAACACTGCCAATTGTGTTAGTAGGGACGACTGACCAAGCCAGAGGTACCGCTGACAGCTGGATTCGATCCCAGAGTCTCTGCGGTGGTAGGCGAGTGCATTCTCCACTGCGCTACCCAGCCGCCCCTCAGCTACAGACTTGATTCACCTAGTTAGTAGTTATCAGATAACCAGCTACAGACTACTGATTCATTTAGTTAGTAGTTATCAGATAACCAGCTACAGATTCATCTAGTTAGTAGTTATCAGATAACCAGCTACAGACTACTGATTCATTTAGTTAGTAGTTATCAGATAACCAGCTACAGATTCATCTAGTTAGTAGTTATCAGATAACCAGCTACAGACTACTGATTCATTTAGTTAGTAGTTATCAGATAACCAGCTACAGATTCATTTAGTTAGTAGTTATCAGATAACCAGCTACAGACTACTGATTCATTTAGTTAGTAGTTATCAGATAACCAGCTACAGACTACTGATTCATTTAGTTAGTAGTTATCAGATAACCAGCTACAGACTACTGATTCATTTAGTTAGTAGTTATCAGATAACCAGCTACAGACTACTGATTCACCTACGGTTAGTAGTTATATTTCATGCTGGCTTCACATCTTGCTTCACCTATCACTGACCAATCTCCCTTTCACTTCTTTCACAAACAACTGTTTGCCTGTGGTGTACCTACCCTGCCACCACCTTTACCATACAAAAAAACCTGCTCTAAGTTGGTTCACTTTGTTTCAAAAGGTGATTCTTTGGATTTGTGTATGTGCATTTTGCAACTAGTTGTGGTAGAGGTAATCGTTTCTTCTAAAAATTTACCCGGTGCAGCTATATTATGTTTGTCTTACTCTTCTAACACTGCACTGTTTCACTGCATATCTAAATACAACTAAATAGACCCACAGCACCAGACTGGCTGATTGTCTTGTTTTATTCATTAGAGCAACATTGTCCCTATGGGCCTGTGTGTCTCCGGCCAACTCTGTTTGAACTGTTCCTCAATGGCAGCTTGGCTGACCAGACCCTCAGTTTATATCTTTCATTCTCATATATTTGTATTGTCCTTTTTTTTTTTTTGGTCTTTTTCCCCCTCCATTTTCCACCGATTTTCTCCCATCCCAATGTTAGTCATATGCCAATTCCCAGTCCCTTCCTGGTCGCTGCGCACTTACCCCCCACAGTCAGATCATCTGGGAGAGTGGAGGCTACCACGTGCTTCCTCCGACACACGTCCAGCCAATCACCGCTTCTTTTCACCTGGCAGCGCGGATTCTCATTGAGAGGGGGTAGCGTGTGGGAGGACCACACTATTCCCCTCACGTCCAATCCGCGCTTAGCAGGCGCCCCGACCGAACTGTAGGAGTCGCTGTTTACAACGACCCGGACCCACCCGCCAGCTTCTCCCACCCTCTGATACAGCCAATTGTATCAGTGCAGACGGCCAGCCAAGCTGGTGACAACCCCGGAGCTGTGAGCTGGATTCGAACAGGCAAATCCAGCTCAGCTCCGGGGCTGGTGACGAACGCAATCTCCGCTCGGCCACCTAACCGCCCTGTATTGTCCTTTCTATTACCCTGCCTGTACCCCCTCCTCCCCTGTGCTGCTATGACCCCTGCATTTCTCCAAGGGGATTAATAAAGATACATCTTATCTTATCTTATTGTTTATTTAATTTCAAAACTGTATACTCAAACTTGAATAAAGATGCATACAGTAACAAGCACTAATCTGGGACTAGTGGTCAGGTCACATGACCATGGAACTTCACTAGTTAAATTGGTCTCAAACCAGAACGACTATTCTCAGACAGCTACCTACATACAGTAGGTTCCAGATCTCTGTGATATGTGGTGTCCAGAGGATGTCGTCTTAACAACAGCATGGCGATTCCATCTAGTGGTTAGACTGAGTTACTGCTGACAAACTGATATAAGATAACCATGGCATATTCATTCATCTAGTAAGATTTCACTATGATGCACTGTACATAAACATTAATTAATTAATGAAGTGGATCTACTGTGACCTCACTATTCGAATGGAATTCTATATAGGCTGGTATGTGTGTATACATTAAAGGGACACTTCTCCAAAAGATCTTTAAAAATCTCTAGTGCCTTCACCTCCATAATTTAATTGAGCCGTAATTACCACAAAACCAGGAATCAATGTTCCCCAATGACCAATGAATATATCACCAGAGGATATATTATTCAAACTCACTAACTCAAACTAAATGAATGTGTGCAAAGCTGTTTACACTTCTGGGATACGTGTGAGATTATGTGCAAAGTAAATCAGCCTTGTTTTTCTGTGAAATACCCCTTTAAAAGCCAGAAAAAAGATAGACTCTGCCTGTCTACATAATATACTCTCACCTACTCTGCTACTATGAGCCCATTGCTGTGTCAAGTCTCTATTTGAGTCATTAAGTGACACATAAAGTCTGTTTCAGTGAGAAAACACAAAGTGCATCATGACAAACTACTAGAAACAACCACAGAAAGTTTCATAAACTCATCTACATATCTAGAGATACAGCTACACACTGCAACAAACAAACCACACACGCACACAGTGCAGGGACTTGCCTTTGCGGGTGCCACCAGGTGTGGTTGGGCGCCTGTCAGATTCTTTATAGTGAGACAGACACACAATGGAAATGAGAAGATCATCAACATACAAAAACACAACTAATGAATATGTAGTGAGTATAAATACACACAGATACACACGAAAGCACAGCAATACACATAAAGGCAACTAAGAACTCTCTTTCTCTCTCTTTCTCTCTCTTTTTCTCTCTCTCTCTCTCTCTTTATGTATGTCCATCTTAATCCTAATTAGTTCTTGTAGTAAACCATCTCAGATCAGGTGTCAAGACTGTACGTCTTACAGTACATTCAGATACAACGCAAAGAGACATATTGACTAGCGGAACACTAGTTGGACACTAGTATAACTGGCGTGAAGACATGCTAGTGCATTCATACAGTAGCAGTCTATTTCATATTCATTGTTCTCCTAGAGTGAAGCTGTGGCTGTTATCATAGAGTGAAGCTGCGTCTGTTCTCCTAGAGTGAAGCTGTCTGTTCTCTAGAGTGAAGCTGCGTCTGTTCTCCTAGAGTGAAGCTGTGTATGTTCTCCTAGAGTGAAGCTGGGTCTGTTCTCCTAGAGTGAAGCTGGGTCTGTTCTCCTAGAGTGAAGCTGGGTCTGTTCTCCTAGAGTGAAGCTGGGTCTGTTCTCCTAGAGTGAAGCTGTGTATGTTCTCCTAGAGTGAAGCTGGGTCTGTTCTCCTAGAGTGAAGCTGGGTCTGTTCTCCTAGAGTGAAGCTGGGTCTGTTCTCCTAGAGTGAAGCTGTGTATGTTCTCCTAGAGTGAAGCTGGGTCTGTTCTCCTAGAGTGAAGCTGTGTCTGTTCTCCTAGAGTGAAACTGTGTCTGTTATCATAGAGTGAAGCTGCGTCTGTTCTCCTTGAGTGAAGCTGTCTGTTCTCCTAGAGTGAAGCTGTGTCTGTTCTCCTTGAGTGAAGCTGTCTGTTCTCCTAGAGTGAAGCTGTGTCTGTTCTCCTTGAGTGAAGCTGTCTGTTCTCCTAGAGTGAAGCTGTGTCTGTTCTCCTAGAGTGAAGCTGTGTCTGTTCTCCTAGAGTGAAGCTGTGGCTGTTATCATAGAGTGAAGCTGCGTCTGTTCTCCTAGAGTGAAGCTGTCTGTTCTCTAGAGTGAAGCTGCGTCTGTTCTCCTAGAGTGAAGCTGCGTCTGTTCTCCTAGAGTGAAGCTGTGTATGTTCTCCTAGAGTGAAGCTGGGTCTGTTCTCCTAGAGTGAAGCTGGGTCTGTTCTCCTAGAGTGAAGCTGGGTCTGTTCTCCTAGAGTGAAGCTGTGTATGTTCTCCTAGAGTGAAGCTGGGTCTGTTCTCCTAGAGTGAAGCTGTGTCTGTTCTCCTAGAGTGAAACTGTGTCTGTTATCATAGAGTGAAGCTGCGTCTGTTCTCCTTGAGTGAAGCTGTCTGTTCTCCTAGAGTGAAGCTGTGTCTGTTCTCCTTGAGTGAAGCTGTCTGTTCTCCTAGAGTGAAGCTGTGTCTGTTCTCCTTGAGTGAAGCTGTCTGTTCTCCTAGAGTGAAGCTGTGTCTGTTCTCCTAGAGTGAAGCTGTGTCTGTTCTCCTAGAGTGAAGCTGTGGCTGTTATCATAGAGTGAAGCTGGGTCTGTTCTCCTAGAGTGAAGCTGGGTCTGTTCTCCTAGAGTGAAGCTGGGTCTGTTCTCCTAGAGTGAAGCTGTGTCTGTTCTCCTAGAGTGAAGCTGTGTCTGTTCTCCTAGAGTGAAGCTGTGTCTGTTCTCCTAGAGTGAAGCTGTGTCTGTTCTCCTAGAGTGAAGCTGGGTCTGTTCTCCTAGAGTGAAGCTGTGTCTGTTCTCCTAGAGTGAAGCTGTGTCTGTTCTCATAGAGTGAAGCTGTGTCTGTTCTCCTAGAGTGAAGATGTGTCTGTTCTCCTAGAGTGAAGCTGTGTCTGTTATCATAGAGAGAAGCTGGGTCTGTTCACCTCTGTTCACGCATTTCACGTTGTATTTGAACATAATACTATTAGTCTTGGCTCAGACTCAGACATAATTGGCTCAGACTCAGACCTAGGCCTGGTCTTTGTTGGTCCTGACTGAGGTGGTTTTGACTACAGCCCTAACCTCGTTCCCAGTTTTAACTCCTCCGTGAGATAAAGACTGGTAAAGCACTACGGCCGAAAGTGTCTGTGGGGTAGAATTTCCGGTGTATGTACTTCCCCTCAAAGCTGCCTCCGAACGGACCAAACTTTTCCCGAATCCTGTCGGCAAACAAGCTAGAACGTCCCGGTCATGTAGTCAATTCTTCAGGCAAAGCCATTGCAGTGGCTTAAACAAGGAAATATTGTGCACTTCACACGTTTATAATTGTTTTGTCGAAACCGGAAAGCCTGTAGCCGGTACTTATGTACTTCCGTTTGCACACTTTAGGAGGCATAGCTTTACCAGCCTACTACAGCTCTCATAGAATCTACAGCGGAGCAGTACTACAGGAGAAGACAAGATGCAGTATATGAAAAGGGCTGCACAGACTGGGGTTAACGTACTAAAGCTATAAAACAATGACATAATGTTTGGTTCACACACCTGGATTCTGTGGTGGTGCAGGGGAGGGGCCGGGCAAAGGGGCAGGGGGCAGTGCAGGGGTGGGAGCGAGCGAAGGGGCAGGAGCGGGTGTTGGGGCGGGTGTTGGTGCAGGTGTTGGTGCGGAAACAGGTGTGGGGGCAGGAGCAGGAACAGGGGCGGGAGCAGGGGCAGGAACAGGGGCTGGGGCAGGAGTAGGGGCAGGAACAGGTGTTGGGGCTGGAGCAGGTGTTGGGGCTGGGGCAGGAGTAGGGGCAGGGGCAGGAGTAGGGGCAGGAGTAGGGGCAGGAGCAGGTGTTGGGGCAGGAGCAGGGGCAGGAGTAGGGGCAGGAGCAGGGGCAGGAGCAGGGGCAGGAGCAGGAGTAGGGGCAGGAGCAGGTGTTGGGGCAGGAGCAGGTGTTGGAGCTGGGGCAGGTGTAGGGGCAGGGCCAGGTGTAGGGGCAGGAGCAGGTGTTGGGGCAGGAGCAGGTGTTGGGGCTGGGGCAGGTGTAGGGGCAGGAGCAGGTGTTGGGGCTGGGGCAGGTGTAGGGGCAGGAGCAGGTGTTGGGGCTGGGGCAGGTAGTGGGGCAGGTATAGGGGCAGGAGCAGGTGTTGGGGCTGGGGCAGGTAGTGGGGCAGGTGTAGGGGCAGGAGCAGGTGTTGGGGCTGGGGCAGGTGTTGGGGCTGGGGCTGGGGTAGGAGCAGGTGGTGGAGCAGATGTGGGAGCTTGCGGTCGTGGTTGGGCTTGGACAGGAGCAGGAACTGGGGCTGGGGGAGGTGGTTGAGGTTGTGGCTGGGCGGGGCGTAACTGGGGTTGTGGTTGGGCAGGGGGTGGGTAGGACTGTGGAGGGGGCTGGGCAGGGCGTGGCTGTGGTTGTAGTGGGGGTTGGGCAGGGGGTGGGTAGGACTGTGGAGGCGGCTGGGCAGGGCGTGGCTGTGGTTGTAGTGCGAGTTGGGTAGGGCGTGGTTGGTGTGGAGGTGGTTGGGAGGGATGTGGTTGGTGTTGAGGTGAGGGTTGGGTAGGGCGTGGCTGGTGTTGAGGTGGGGGTTGAGCAAGGTGTGGTTGGTGTTGAGGTGGGGGTTGAGCAGGGTGTGGTTGGTGTTGAGGTGAGGGTTGAGCAAGGTGTGGTTGGTGTTGAGGTGAGGGTTGAGCAAGGTGTGGTTGGTGTTGAGGTGGGGTTTGAGCAGAGTGTGGCTGGTGTTGAGGTGGGGATTGAGCAGAGTGTGGCTGGTGTTGAGTTGGGGGTTGAGCAAGGTGTGGTTGGTGTTGAGGTGGGGGTTGAGCAAGGTGTGGTTGGTGTTGAGGTGGGGATTGAGCAAGGTGTGGTTGGTGTTGAGGTGGGGGTTGAGCAAGGTGTGGCTGGTGTTGAGGTGGGGATTGAGCAGAGTGTGGCTGGTGTTGAGGTGGGGGTTGAGCAAGGTGTGGTTGGTGTTGAGGTGGGGGTTGTGCGGGGTGTGGTTGCAGAGGACCAGAGGAAGGTGGGCCTCGAATTCGTATTGTAGGGGTTGATTGATACACCATTGGTGCTCCTGTTGTAGGTGTGGCCAAAGATGACATATGGTTTAGGAAAAGAAGAAAGGAAGGAAAACAGTAAACAGAAAGACATGTGGAAACAAGATTAAGGCCAGGGACACACAGAATGCAGAAGCGCCGTGAAGTGTCAATTCTCGAGCAAGCATGAGCCTGGCTGTTCACGCCAGAAGCCATTTCTCAACAAGGGATTCTGCTCCTCTGCTCCAATCACATGTAGAGTGCTCGCGCGTGGTGGAGAAAATAGACCAGACGCCGACACTATCGTTGAAGATTGCAAGCCGGCCGTGGTGCTCCATGGCGCGGCTGGTATGAACGGTCTTCCTGGCGCTTTGGCATCCAGTGAGTCTTGGGTATAAGAATCTAAAAGCCTCACTAGCACCCTGTGCTGCTCCTTACAAGCAATTTGACAAACCAATTTGAACCATTGGTTTATCGGCTAATTTAGGTAATCCAGTTAGCATGATATCTGCTGGTGCAGGTTTGGAGAAATCTTAAGTTTAACGTGGAAAGATACACAGTGTAATTTCATCTCTGAGTTTCAGAGTGTCACTCTGGCCACAGAGCTACTGCAACAAACTAACTGGCTACACAGCTTGCGTTAGCTGGCATTTAACATAGCAAAACCGTTGTTTTGTGTAGCTAAATGCTTGCAGGAGGGATCAGCTGGAACAGAAGACAAAATACCAAAGGGATTCATACATGGATCAAATAATAACAGATGTGATATAGGCATAGACGACTACATAATGGAGCAGTCGAAGCAGGTGCCCTACCACTATTGAGCTTGGGGGGGCAAACATCTGATTTTGCACCCCCACTTTTTGATCATATGAAAAATATGATATACCCCCCCCCCCCAATATATAAATCTAACCATAACTACGTAATTTCAATCAAATTAATAATACGCAATGACACTTAATAACAAGTTTTTAAGTTTCCAAAGATTGCGAACCCCCCCTCCCCCCCCCATATGGTTTGATCCAGTGCCTCCCATCTCCAGCGCGTAGACCTTGGCGCACAGCGCTGCAGCCTGCAGGTAGGCTGAGTGTAAATATCAAAGCCCACAGAGTGTGTCATAATATTGGTGGCAGGCAGGCAGGCTGTTCCAGTAAGTTGTTAAAATAAAAGGATTATGTTAGACATGTCTTTACTATTGAGTGGTAGAACTTCTACGGTTCTACCACGCAATACAATAAAAGTGTTTCACGGTCCCGAAATGCGATCTGGTCATACCGTAAATCCTCTAATAAATAATAATAACGTTTCCCTCTCTGGTTGGCGTTAGCTTTAGTGCTAGCCGCTAGCTAACGTTATCTAGATATGTGGTGTCAGCTGGATGACGTTGACTTCATTTGCAAACGTTAACGCTATCTATATGGCAGACGAGCAGGGCCGGATTAACGACGGCCGGGGCCCGTGGGCCTTTAGTGACGAGGGGCCTCATTTTTTTTTTTTTTTTTACTTTTCTTTTTTTTTTATTTTTTTTGTCTGAAAAAAATATATATTAAAAATAAATATATTAAAAAAAATAAAAAATATTACAAAAAAAAATGCACCCCCACTTTCAACTATAACTAGGCGGCCATGGATATAGGGATGATATCTTTAAAGCATGAGCAGCAGCTGCTAGCGTTAGCTTCCTTCCATGTTTGTTGGCCTGCTAGTGTTAGCTGCCTCCCCTGTTTGTTGGCCTGCTAGCATTAGCTGCCCCTGTTTGTTGGCCTGCTAGTGTTAGCTGCCTCCCCAGTTTGTTGGCCTGCTAGCGTTAGCTGCCTCCCCTGTTTGTTGGCCTGCTAGTGTTAGCTGCCTCCCCAGTTTGTTGGCCTGCTAGCGTTAGCTGCCTCCCCTGTTTGTTGGCATGTTAGTGTTAGCTGACTCGCCAGTTTGTTGGCTTGCTAGTGTTAGCTGCCTCCCCAGTTGGTTGCCTCCCCAGTTAGAAGCCTTTTTCGGGACCGGGGAACATAGGACCCGGGGAACATAGATACGCTCCCATCCCTATGTTCCCCGGGCTCTATGTTCCCCGGGTTCTATGTTCCCCGATTGATTGATTGATTGATTGATTGAAAATTGTATTAATGTCCTCCTTGTTTCGAACTGGTTAAGCTTGGCGACTCTTTCGAAGTTGGTTAAGGTTAGAGTTTGGAATCAGGGCTGGTGGTCTATCTCCCTGCTCTAAAGATAAACTCTAAGCATAACCGACTATCTATCGCTACCGGGGAACATAGGACCCGGGGAACATAGACATGCTCCCCTGTAGCAAGTGGAACCAGTTAGGTTATGATATATAGCTAGCTAGTATAACTAGTTAGGTTAGGATATATAGCTAGCTAGTATAAATAGTTAGGTTAGGATATATAGCTAGCTAGTATAACTAGTTAGGTTAGGATATATATCTAGCTAGTATAAATAGTTAAGTTAGGCTATATAGCTAGCTAGTATAAATAGCTAGGTTATATATCTTCATTTATTGGAACCTGCCCAGTTCACTTAGATCTATTACTCTCCTTTCATCTCTTTGTGTCTCTTTTTACGTCAAACAACCTGTAGTTGCTTCTAATTATACTTGAGATATGTTGATAACTGTGTATAGGTGCAGGTAAAAAAGAAAAGTACTGTATAACTAATTATACATATGATATATGTTAATAATTGTGTAGGTGCAGGTACAGTAAACATATGTATAGCTTTGTATGGGTGTGTGTTTTGTATGTGTACTAGGGCTGTTCCCGACTAAGGATTTGGATAGTCGACTTTGATTGGCCGAAATTTGCTGATAGTCGACTGGTAGTTGACTACCCTGAATGCAAATTATTATTATTTTTTTTATCATTCCATTTGGGCTGTGGGGGGTGCTTAATGTCTGAAGGAGTCGACGGAAGGCTTCTTGTCCTCTGCGAAAGCATGCTGATAGGTCGAAAGGTCCACTGATGAATACATCTTGATATTTGTCTAGTCTAGTGTGTTCATTAGATGGGTGAAATCCTCTTTCAGTGCCTCTGTGCCTGTTTTCTTAGGCAGTTAGCCTCTCTGGTATGCACGCCATTAGCGTTAGACATGCTTCTAGGCCTCTTTGCTTTTGGAAAGAAGATAAAAAATAAATAGGCTACAATTAAAAGAATTAAGTATAATTTTTTTGTGTGCATTCAACTAAGAGGTTGGCAGTCGACTATGGCTCCTTTCGATCGATTTGTCGACTATTCGACTAATCGGGGTCAGCCCTAATGTGAACATTTACTCATTGTATGTATTTTGGCACTTCTAGAGGAATCAGTGGATGTGGGAGTGGCTATAGGCCTGGGAGAGCGTTTGTCTGTGTGTGATTGTATTTTGTTGTTTTTTCTTTATGTATTGTATTCTCTGTATATTTGTGTTAAGGACCCCCTTGAAAACGAGATGGTTCATCTCAAGGTGTTCGTATACTTGACTCCATTAAGCCATCTTTTAATGTTTAGTATACATTAGGTAGCACTGAAGCTCTGATAATTCTATGTTACAAGTTGGTAAATGGCTTATTTTCTTCCCTTTCTTCTTCTGTTTGGGGCACCAGTTGTTGCAACCCACCAACATTGCCATTACTAGAGCCCCCTGCTAGCTAGAAATGGACTGTTAGGTAGACAGCAGGAGAGATAGAGATAGAGACAGACAAGATGATGACAAAATAAAACCTGTCACAGCTAAAGAAGCCTTGGAGCCTGGTGAGCTATGTTTCATGCCATGCCATGGTCTAACAAAGTGACCTAGCTTTCAGCAGGGAAGGTAGTGTCCCAGGCCCAGTGTGAATAATATTCAGATTAGGCTGGTGCAACATTGTAACACATGATCCTCAAACAGCATGTGTTATATATATACTATATATATATATATAATTATAATTATATTATATTATATTGTTTACACTGCCTTTTTATTTTTTACATTTACATTTAAATTTACATTTTTACTTCTCCACTGTACTATAATGCTGTGACCTGTACCTGTATGTCTTCTACTACCTGTACCTCCCCTCCCCCCTCCCCCATGCTGCTATCAAGGTCAAGGTCAAGGTCAAGTTTATTAGCATGTCCCAAACTGGGCAATTCATGTTACAGCAGATAAATAGGAGCTCCGAAAAAACACAGCAAACATACATGATACCGAATTTCCCCCAGGGGATCAATAAAGGAATATCTTATCTTATCTTAATACAAGGTAGCAGTTCTGTCATAATAGCAACAATACAAAGCACAAAATACAACACGCTAGATTATACTCTACTCACAAGATGCTAGTGTACATGTAGAAAGAAGTGTGAGTACAGATACAGCATAAAACATAACATAACCATAGACTTGTACTATCACAACATATACAGCATAGAGCCACAACATAACATAACCACATACTTTCAGAATAACATTATCACAACAGATACAGCATAGAGCCACAACATAACATAATCATAGACGATCAGGATAACAAGTATCACAGCGTGGCCACAGTTAAAGCGTAGAGCCACAACATAACCATAGACTTTCAGGATAACATATAGTATCACAACAGATAACAAACAGTCAACGCCTACATTAGCAGCCATCACATATAAATACTACAGCGAATAAAGCCATGACAGACTCTTCTATACGTCTAACTGTACCTTGATAAGGCTCAATGATCTCCTCTCCATCTGTTGAACCAGAGAGAAGCAGATAACAACCACACTAGGCGTATAGATCACAGTAGCTATAGGCAAATACAGTATAACCACGGTGGAAATTCGCACCTTGAACACTCGTTTTAAATTAGACACAGCCAACCCGTCAACTATTGCTGGGCATTTAAATAAGCCAACAACCGTTACTTACTCTAGATAGAAGCAGCAGCTAATGGCGTAAAGGAACAGTGCACATTTCTTTTAGTAAAATCACTCTAGATAGAAGCAGCAGCTAATGGCATAGAGGAATAGTCCACATTTTTAATGAGCTGATTTGTCACAAACTGCAATTCCTCTCAGTCCTTCCAGTGTTAGCCTTGCTAATGGAAGTCAATGGAAGGCATAGATAGAGCATGACTATTGCTTAGCAATAGTGGATGCTTGTGGAATGATTGCTAACAAATGCTAACAATGTCTACTTCCAATATCTCTAAATGGTATATGGACTGCATTTATATAGCACCTTTATCCAAAGCACTTTACAATTATGCCTCACATTCACCCATTCACTCATGCAAGGTGCCAACCTGCTCATCGGGAGCAGTTAGGGGTTAAGTGTCTTGCTCAGGGAAGTTAATGGGGAACGCCCTACCCACAGCCGTAAAGGAATGTGAATCCCTACCCTCCTTCAAAACTGCTCTCAAAGAGCACCTACGGGTGGCTGCAATTAGAAACTGGTGCCGGTAAATGTCAAAATCCCCCCCCCCCCCTCCAACCCCCTCCAATGCACAGTTTCTTCCCCTTCGGATGTATATTTTTTTATGATCTCTTTTTCTTACACAGTACTGTATATTTGTATGTCTTGTATGCAGTGTTAATTTTGGCAGCTATTTTCATTTTAGTCTTAGTCATGTGTCAAGTGCTCCTTTTTCGTTTTCATCATATTTAGTCATCTTCATTTATTTTTCGTTTAGTCAGTTTTAGTCAACTAAATTTCTGAGCATTTTAGTCTTAGTCAGTTTTTGTCTCAATTTTGTCTTTTTTGTTTTAGTCTAGATTTAGTCGACGAAAACGGACATTTTTGTCTATTTTTAGTTAATGGAAAAAACTTGTCAGAAGTCAGAAATAGTCGACATGGAACATTTTCTGATTTAAATTGCGTATTTATTTTTTAACCTAGGGGAATCTGAGTCGGCGGCACAAGTGATACACAGGAAGTATATATGTTGGTGTAGACATGGTCCAATGTATTGTTGCTCAGACTACAGTATATGTTGGTGTAGACATGGTCTAATGTATTGTTGCTCCTACAGTATATGTTGGTGTAGACATGGTCCAATGTATTGTTGCTCCTACAGTATATGTTGGTGTAGACATGGTCCAATGTATTGTTGCTCCTACAGTATATGTTGGTGTAGACATGGTCCAATGTATTGTTGCTCCTACAGTATATGTTGGTGTAGACATGGTCCAATGTATGCATCAAAGAGAGCATTACAAGTTTCAAGTTTCAAGTTTCTTTAATAGTTGTCATACAGAAGTACAGAATACTTTCATACAAAATGCTTCTTACTGTTACGCTCCAGAGACTGTGCTAGACAAGATAGTATCAAATAACATAGTATAGCATGTAATTTAGAAGAAGAAAATGAGGTCACAGTGTTCGGTATAGACATATGTACAATGTTCTGAGTTACCATATAATATACAATACTATGCAGTGTACTAATGTACAGTACTATATAGTGCAAAGCAGAAATGGGATGAGGTACAATTTAGGTACAATTTACAGTAAGGTGTACGAGTTGTAGTGCAATCCTTCATCAATAAATATAAAGTGTGGGGAGTGGGTGCTACAGTGTGTTTGTTTAAAGTGGGTGTGTGCTATAAAGTGTGTGGAGTGGGTGCTACAGTGTGTTTGTTTAAAGTGAGTGTGTGCGTGTGGATGTGTGTGCTATGTGCGTTTGGTGGTTGTTGTTGTGTAGTGTTCATTGTTCGTTTAGCAGCCTGATGGCCTGGGGATAGAAGCTTCTTCTGAGTCTTTCTGTGCTCGCCTTGAGACTCCGGTATCGCTTGCCTGACCGCAGCAGTTCAAAGAGGCAGTTGTTCGGGTGACTGGAGTCTTTAATGATTCTCTTAGCCTTGCCCTTGCAACGCTTGTTGTAAATGTTCTGGAGGGTGGGGAGCCCCCCTCCAATTGTGCGTTCGGCTGAATGTGTCACTCTTTGTAGTCTGCTTCGGTCTTGTGCAGTGCTATTCCCAAACCAGGAGGTGATGTTGCCGGTCAAGATGCTCTCTATTGTACATGAGTAGAAGTTCTTAAGGATCTTCTGACTGACTTGGAACTTCCTTAGGCGCCTGAGGAAGTAGAGGCGTTGTCGTGCCTTCTTCACAACACTGTCAATGTGTGTGGTCCATGTCAAGTCCTCGGATATGTAGGCTCTGAGGTACTTAAAGCTGTTGACTCTCTCAACCGGTGCCCCGTCGATGCTGAGGGGGCTGTAGTCCTTGACCCCCGACCTCCTGAAGTCCACAATCATCTACGGATGTGGTGACGTTGTTTCTGACCAGAGAGACGACGCTGAACTCTGTCTGTCTTCTGTTTGCTGTGTCTTTCCTTTCTCTCTGCCATGTCTGTCCTCTCTCTGCTGTGTCTGTCCTCTCTGTCATGTCTGTCCTCTCTCTCTCTGCTGTGTCTGGTAGCGGTTTATTCTATAACAGGATACTGTAAACTAAGTAAACAGAACACACAGTAGTACTAGTAGTAGTACACACTGATTGCAATCTGCTTGCATAAAAACATTATATAAAATCACATTCTGAGGTCAGTGTTAAAGTGCCACATGGAAGAGGTCTGGTTAGTGGTTAGAGTTAGAGGTGGTCTAGGTCTGGTTAGGGTAACTTAGGGGTAGTTAAGCATTCATTATAATTTATTATTATTATTTAGATAGATCGATGTAAAGGGCTAGACCAACTCTTAACCCCTATTCGAACCTAGACCACCTCTAAGTCACAACCCTAACTTAGGGGTTAAAGTTATAGGTGGTCTAGGTCTGGTTAGGGGTTAGAGTTAGAGGTGGTCTAGGTCTGGTTATACTGATCCGATACCAGTGCATACATAAAAAAAAAATTATATTATATAAATTATAAAACTTTTTTTTCTTTTCTTTTTTACAGCTACTGTTTTATATATACTGTTTTTTAGTAATAACTAGAAAGTAATGGTATTTACTCAACAACAGGTGATTGTATAGATTAGTATTAGTATCAGACAACTAAGCTCAATGAGTTCACCCACGGAATGGTTGTTGGTACATTGGTTCCGCACGGACGTTACACATTGTTGCACACTTCCTATCCAGGCTGCTCTGTTTAGGTTAGCTACTGTAGTAGCAGAGGCTCTGTTGTGATTTTTTATGCAAAATAAATATTCAACATTCTCTTTTGAGACTCCGCCTCAGACTCTTATCATTTGGCACTAAAAGCTAAACATTGTCACCGGTATGGCTGTCTGCATTATGTCATTAATTGTGTGCGAGAGGTCGATCAGTGACCATGTTAGCGTGAGATAGCTTAGCCACTAGCTAACGCGAGCTAGATGGAAATACAAACAATGTAACGTTACTGGAGAAAAAGTGATTTACCTTGGAATACTCCTTTGCCAACTTGCTGTACTTTGCTTGCAGGTCTGCAGCTGGATTATGAATAGTCCTAACTTTAGCCAAGGTAACGTTAAGCTAAAACTAGCTTTTCAAATAGCTCTTCAGCTAATACTAATAACGGAGCTCCCCGTCACACTGCTCTACTCGGGACAATGGCATTAAGAAAAGTTATAATTATTTTGTCTCGTCTTGTTTTAGTCAACAATATCAACATACATGAAGAGAAATTTCGTCCTGGTTTTTGTAAATTACATTTTTGTGTCCTCAGTTGTGGTCAACGATATTTAATAAACTATTTAGTCTCGTTAGCGTGACATGGTCTTCAATAACGCAACGTCACGTCTCGTTGTCGTCATGAAAAAAACCTTCGTTGACGAACATCTTTCGTCATCAATTTAGTCAACAAAATTAACACTGCTTGTATGTCATAAATGTCTTGATGAATTGTAAATGGAGGACCCTTATGTAAACAAGACGAAAGTATTTTTCTGGTCTGCATCCTCTTAGCAGTTGTTTGTATTGAGCCGTACTGTATTGTACCCATTCTGCAATCTGTTAATAAAGTTTTCAATCAATCAATCAATCAATCAATCAATCAATCAATCAATCAAAGGACACTTCAACATGCTGCCAGGAGGAGCCGGAACTGAACCGAGAACCTTCTGATTACCAGACGACCGCTCTACCTCCTGACCCACTGTTGCCCATAACACTGGTACAAATGCTTTGTTGGGTGACTTCCTGTTTGCAACAAATCAGATAGGTTTCTTAAAAATGTGGACTATGCCTTTAATTACCTTTAATTCATTTGAATATAATCTCTATATGAAATGTGGACATACCTCTGTCCATGGAGCCCTTGGGGGGTACAATTGGGAGCTGCCGTCCTCTCCGGTTACCAACAGGGGTCCCTGTGGGGCTGGTCTGGGCTGAGCCGCTGCGGGGGTTGGCCCTGTCCAACACACAAAGGTTTAATAACCTGACAGGAGGATGTCTGGGGGCATGGCACATCAAGGTCAAAGGTCAAATAAGTCCAATAAAGTTAAGTCCTGTCTTGCAGAGTTGTGTACCGTTCTTTATTCAAGTCTAACGTGGGAGACGGCATGGATGCTTTCCGTCATGATTCACCTACTGTACTCAACAATCAACACACTGTAACAAACTGTAACTAGTACCACAACCATAATGTCTCCAGTGAGTCATGATCATTGTCAGTCATCGGTTTAAAATTTACTGAACTGACTTTACATATTTTTCTTCAAAGCTATAAACCTTGCTTTCTGATCACCGTGTCCGATGTTGTTGCAGTGATCATTGACACACCAGTGTTGTTGAGAGTTACCACTTAGTTACACCATTACAGGGGGGACAAAACCAAAAAATGACAAACTACAAATTACAGTCAGTGGGCTACTAGCTACCACATGCAGTTAGTGCAGGTAAATATGTAGCGTGGACCATGTGCATTTTAGCTGGGCTTCTTTGTTAGTTACATGGCACACAAGCTAACATGCTACGTGTGCATTTTAGCTAGGCTGCTATGTTAGCTACATTACACACAAGCTAAAATGCTACATGGTCATGACTGTTGGTACAACAACCTTCATAGCACCCTTAGACCACAGAATTGGCTTCAAACAACAACAGATGAGGTGATAGGAGTACAGTAGTTTAACACGTAACAGGAGAAATTCCGTGATTAACAGTATGGGAATTGCAGGGATTGTTAGAAATGTTTCAATTGGCACTATGAGAGGGAAAATAGCAAATGATCCATACAAAAGCTATAAGTAGTTTGTGTATAGATTTGGCACGTATTTGGAATGGTATAAAACAATAACATTAGGTAGAGTGTTTGACAGGGTGGAGGGTAAAGGTGTAACAATTTTCAAATGTAATATGAATTTGATTTTGAGGTCATGATTCGACGTTCGATTCTTTATGCATTGAAATTAGTGTCGTAATCTGGAAACCATAAGACGCTACTTTTACTTTTACATAAATTAATCATTATGACAGTTTGACCCCAACTTTCTCCTGTAGTTCCAGCGCGGATGTTTACCAAATCGACAGAGTGTGTCACCCCACCCCGTCCCCCCCCTGTCCCTCTTCAGACTATCCATCCAATCATTACTGAGGTGACATATGCAGGTGTGCAAATTTTGTTTTAAAAAGCTTCCAGGTGGAAATGTAGATAAAACCATACTACACTTCACACACTGCACAGCTGGGTTTGGCTCAGAAAAATACTGCTTTATTTCAAAGTTATAAACAATGAAAGATGAATCTAAACTAATTTAAACATGATGCTAATAGCAGTAGCCATACCATACTACCAGTTACACTGGGCGAGAGAGAAAACGAGAGATCAAAGGAAGAGAACAAGATAAGAGAATCGTCATATCCGGGTACTGTGGCTTTTTTCGTGCTCGTGCCTACTTTTGCGGGAAACACAGACAGTGTTCATATTGACCGCCATTGTATTTGTCTGTTGGCAGAAGGCTTACATTATTTGAAATGTTTGTTTAGTTTAGTAGTGCATCATGTTAAGTCAAGCAGTTACTTTCCAACACTGGCCACCATTGAGTGTTCACACCATTTTGAAAAGTTAGGTTTGATCTGTTTCCAGGCTTCTTCAGTCTTCCCTAACCCCAGTCAGCTGCAGGATATTTTCTGGGCAATTACTTGTTTGGCGTGATTTATATCCCAGTGTTTTGTCCTAAAGTTGTAGTTTATGAACAAATGTCATCTAATCCCCATTTATTCATTGAGTTGTTGTCTCCCAAAAAGAGGCGTGGCGATAAAAATTCAGTACAAATGACGCATTGTCGGTCTGTTGAATAAAGTTTGATAAACTGTACAATTGAACATACTTTGAGATTGTTACACACTTTGGGAGAAAGACCTCTCAAACACCCTTTAGATCCTATAACTGAAGTATTTGGCACATGGGGGACTATTGTGAGTTGTATATGAAGGCTCAATCCTGTGTGAGTCCAAGGTATTATGAGGTGTGTTACTGAAACCGGTAAGCCGCTTGCTGCTGGCCACTTCAGCTGAAAGGAAATCATAGACAAGCCTTGGGGGGGGGGCTCAGAGTGGATGTGCTCACTGTTTCACACACACTCAGACCCCCCGAAAAAACCCACATAAACATAAAACAACAGAACCATGTGACCGAATAAGGGTGCTATTAAAAGAACAAAACAACACAAATCAACGAGCATCGGAAAGAGAAACAAAGGTTTAAATCATACAAGCGCAAAACAGTATAGAAATACAAAAAATAACGGTTAACTGCACACCATTATATCCAGTCAGAATATAAGTAGCGTGTCTTACAAACCAAAGCAAACCAAGATGTTGTTAGTAATGTGTCTAGATCTCTACACATCCATAGCCGGGGAGGACGGAGTAGCACCGGAGAACTCAAAAGTCTGTGGAAATGAGGGGAGGGGGAGGGTGGGGTTGGTGGGGGTGGGACGTGTCGCAAGGTAAGGCTGTGTTCAGAGGGAGGCGTTCAGACAGAAAAAACTCTGACGTCCGTTCATTATTATGACATTGATATAAAGGTAATGAGAGGCTATGTGACATGTCATGCTTCTGAACGTAGCCCAACTCTGTGTGTGTGTGTGTGTGTGTGTGTGTGTGTGTGTGTGTGTGTGTGTGTGTGTGTGTGTGTGTGTGTGTGTGTGTGTGTGTGTGTGTGTGTGTGTGTGTGTGTGTGTGTCACGAAGGTGGGGCTGGCTTGTCATTGGTTAAGTGTGTGTCCGTTGTTAATTAAGGAGGCAGGGCTGGCTTGTCATTGGTCAGAATTGTGCATTAGTTGTTAAAAGGAAACCCGGATATTTTTTACTTGAGATCATTTCTCCTCAGATACTTGCTTCATTACGGCGAACGTTTCTGTCACACCAAAGACTTAAGACCTGAGACCTAAGACCTGAGACCAAAGACCTGATTCCAAAGACAGATCTAAGACCAAATAGCTAATACCTAAGACCAACAACCAACAACCAAAGACCAAATAAGGAATAACTAGGACTCCAGATGTCATACTTATAACGAACGCACGATTGGAGGGGGGCTCCCCACCCTCCAGAACATTTACAACAAGCGGTGCAGGGGCAAGGCTAAGAGAATCATTAAGGACTCCAGCCACCCGAACAACTGCCTCTTTGAACTGCTGCGGTCAGGCAAGCGATACCGGAGTCTCAAGGCGAGCACAGAAAGACTCAGAAGAAGCTTCTATCCCCAGGCCATCAGGCTGCTCAACGAACAATGAACACCACACAACAACCATCAAACGCACATAGCACACACATCCACACGCACACACTCACTTTAAACAAACACACTGTAGCACCCACTCCCCACACTTTATATTTATTGATAAAGGATTTGCACTACAACTCGTACACCTTACTGTAAATTGTACCTAAATTGTACCTCATCCCATTTCTGCTTTGCACTATATAGTATTGTATATTAGTACACTGCATAGCATATTGTATATTATATGGTAACTCAGTTACATCTATTCTGCATCGAACATTGTACATATGTCTATACTGAACACTGTGACCTCATTTTCTACTTCTAATTTACATGCTATACTATGTTATTTGATACTTATCTTGTCTAGCACAGTCTCTGGAGCGTAACAGTAAGAAGCATTTTGTATAAAAGTATTCTGTACTTCTGTATGACAACTATTAAAGAAACTTGAAACTTGAACTTGAACTTGATAACAATAAAATATAAGCACTCCTTTTAAATGAACTACTTCCTCTCAAATCAGCCGTGAAACACCATTAACAACTTGAATTATGAATCTCTGAACCTCCTGTTGTGTTCCTTCCACAGCATGAGGCACTACCCTAAACATAACCATAACCATAACCATAACCCTAAACCTAACCATAAACCTAACAATAACCCTAACCCCCCCATCACCATCCCCACTGCTCTCATACTCATATTTCCTAGTTTTGTCATACCAAAGACCTAAGACCTAAGCTCCGAGGCCAAAGACCTAAGACTAAAGACCTAAGACCAAATAACTAAAACCAAATATCTAAGATCAAAGACCTAAGACTCCTGATGTCATACTTATGGCAATAAAATATAAGCATATTCCTATAAAATCAACTAATACCTCTCAAATCATTGGTTTCAATTAAGAATGCTAGCAATGCTAACAAGCAAGCCATTTCCCCCATAATGTGACAGGTGCCTGGCAAATAACAATGAGAGTGATGTTAAAAATGTCAAGGTTTCCCTTTAAGAAGGCGGGGCCAGGCCAGCTGATTGGTCAGGTGTTGGTCACCTGGTGAGGGCAGGTGAGGAAGGGGCAGAGCGTCCAGAGGGGAGGGACGGCAATGACCTCATGTAGGCGGAGTCTCTGTCAGTGGAGTGAGAGCGGGTGTAGGCAGGCCGGTCCACCATGGCTCGCTGGTCGGCAGAGTGAGAGCGGGTGTAGTAGTCACGCCGATCCATGCCTCGGCTGTACCTGGGGGAGGGGTTAGTTACAAAACCTTTACACCTGTTACCATGACAACCTGCTGTACCTGGGGGAGGGGTTCGTTACAAAATCGATACAATTATTTCCATGACAACCTGCTGTACCTGGGGGAGGGGTTAGTTACAAAACCTTTACAACTGTTACCATGACAACCTGCTGTACCTGGGGGAGGGGTTAGTTACAAAACATTTACAACTGTTACCATGACAACCTGCTGTACCTGGGGGAGGGGTTAGTTACAAAACCTTTACAACTGTTACCATGACAACCTTCTGTACCTGGGGGAGGGGTTAGTTACAAAACCTTTACAACTGTTACCATGACAACCTTCTGTACCTGGGGGAGGGGTTCGTTACAAAACGTTTACAACTGTTACAATGACAACCGGCAGTACCGGGAGAGGGGTTAGCCAGATAACATAGTGTTGTTATGGTGACCCACTGTATGAACCACCTAGGGGAGGGGTTAGTCAGACATCCCTTGACAGCTGTTTCCATGACAACCGGTTGTATCTGCAGGAGGGGTTAGTCAGATAAATCAATGGCGAGAGAGAGAGAGAGAGAGGTTAGTGTTTCTGTCCTCGGCCAGCCTGGATGGAGGGAGGAGAGGAGGGGGTGATTGATTGATGAAGGGATGTAGGAAGGAAAGGATGGAAGAAATTGAGGTTATAGAACAGAAAGACTTATTTTCACTCCATCCAGGATAAGAGCCACCACTGAGTAACGAGTGGGAATGTTAATGTCACCTTGGGAATGACCTTGGGAATGTTAATGTCACACAGATAATGTTAATGTCACCTTGGGAATGTTAATGTAACCTTGGGAATGTTAATGTAACCTTGGGAATGTGGCACATTGGGAATGTTAATGTCACACAGAAATGTTAATGGCACATTGGGAATGATAATGTCACACTTGTCACAGTGGGAATGATAATGTCACATTGGGAATGATAATGTCACAGTGGGAATGATAATGACCCTCACCCTTCAGTAAAACCCTGGGCAGCTCTGCACCATCATGACAACCCCAACATTGTCATAGCAACCATTGTCTCAAAGGTCTGAAAGAAAACTACTCAAACTACTCTGTTAAAACACAACAACCACTATCCACTCTAGCCGTTTATCTATCTACCATCTATCTATCTACTGATGAAACTATCCCTCTATTCATCTATCTACTGATGAAACTATCCCTCTATTCATCTCTTTACCTCAGTAGTTCCTCATCATAGGCTGCAGGTTCAGCAGGAAAGTCAGGTATGTAGTCCTGACTGGATTCATTACGGTGCCGTAGAGGAAGCAGATACACACTGGACTTTAGCATCAGACATGTTTCTCTACAATTTAATCATTCATGAACACTGAATACCATAGAAACTAATGGGAGTAAGAATGGCTTGATGAATGTGATGGTGGCTTTTATTATTGTTCTCTTAACAGACAGGTAAGCAAGAATATAAGAAAAATAATAAGAGAGTATTGTTGAATGAGGCCCAATGGGTCTCATTCTCCAACGGACTTAAGACAAAAAATTTGCTCTTAGGGCTATTTAAGACATCTTAGATTTTGGGATTCCCCAACCGTCCCTAAGCTTGGATTTTATTTATTTTTCCAACATCAAATGCGTAATTTTTTATCGTACAAATATTGTCATATTTATTTAAATTATGATTAATTAATTACAAGGAGGCCTGTAGAGTTGACATGAAGGAATCACTATGATTCCTCCCAAATAAAGCCGAATCCAAGCTTAGGGACGGTTGGGGAATCCCAAAATCTAAGATGTCTTAAATGGCCCTAAGAGCAAATGTTTTGTCTTAAGTCCGTTGGAGAATGAGACCCAATGCTACTTCTTACAATGTTATCCCAGTGGTGACGATGGAAGACATTTTAAAATGTTTCCATGACAACACTGACCCATCCTCTTCTCGTGGTTCTGGTCATAATGTTTGGACCCAAACTTGGACACAAGCTGTTTCCTAGCAACGCAATTCCACTGTAAAGGTTTATAGATTAACCATGAGCTAATACTGACACCAGGATCTTCAACTAGTTTTAAAACATACAATAGCATATGTGTGGTGAGTTCCTGTTCATTTTGTAACTGTTGTGGTTGTTTTAACTCTGATGAGTTAACTCTGAGTTCAATACAGACCTACAGTATAATCACAGGCTCACAGTCTGTTCTTAAAGGGATATTTCCCTTTAGTAAAACTTGTCAAGTTTCAGCAGTATTACTACAAGTCAACTAGAGACCACTGCTGTCCCCGTTGTCTGCTGTCAACACCACCATTCCACCCAGGTGTCAGGCTCCTCCTTCACGTCCATTCATTTTGGGGATATAATGAAGTATAAACAAATGACTGCTATCTACTACTGCAGATCTCAATACAGTATATATAATTCTGAGACAAAGGTACGTGTTTGTTTTGGAATTCGATGTATCTTTTCAGATTTATTACCTTTGAAAAATAAAAGCAGATCCGGTCAGTTTGAGTGTGCTCCCTTGCATAGAATGTACGGGGAGTGGTTACCATGGTTACCAGCTGCCTTGCTGAAAGAAATAATCTAAACATTCTGTGAAAAGTTGACAGTTGGCCAAACTACACCTCCGACTCAGAAAAATATACTACACAGAATAATATTTCTGTATGGTTTGTTTGTACTTCAGAAGTATGATATTTAGACTTGGTCGCCAAAATGAATGGAAGTGAATGAGGAGCCTGACACCTGGGAGGAATGGTGGTGTTGACAGCAGACGACAGGGACAGCAGTGGTCACTAGTTTACTAGTAGATTACTTTAGATAATGATAAGACTGCTGAAACTTGGCAAGTTTTATTTAGTGAAATATCCCGTTAAGCCCCATATTCATATTTTGCTGTGAAATCTATGTTTCAATATAGAGTTAAAATAATAACTTCACCTCACTGTCCCAATTCTTATGCTATTGACTATATTTGAAGTAGAAAAAGGGGTAACCACTGTGCTCAGACAGGTGCGTAGTCCAACATTAATTAAGTTGCAAAAAATGGAATAGGGACCGCACTCGGGGAAACACACTGAAGAAGGCCGGATGGCTGAAAGCGTTTTGTGCGTTATACAACTTGTGCATATAAAAATAAAAACAATGATTTTCCCCGAGTGCGGTCCCTATTGACTATATTTGACCAGGATTTGGTTGAACTGCACTACATTACCCATAAGCACTATCTTACACTACATTACCCATAATGCCTGTCTTACACTATAGACCACTGCACTTCCGCGTTACATTGAAATCATGGAGGAGATTGCGGGGGGAGCAAATTAATGAATGTGGATGAGAGCCTTGATGTAAGTGGTTGCAGCTACGGCTGTGGGGGTGCTAGAGACATGATCGAATAGACTTTTATGCGCCTGAGTCTCCTGAACACGGCATGCCCAATTCACTATAGTCCCTTTTTCAGCACCTACTCCCCATACGCATGCGCAGATTGCCAATGGATTCTGAAGGTGCGCGAAGCCACGTTGGAATGTTCCATCAGAGGGGGGGAGCTTATGATGGTAATGTGAGTGGCTATAGACCACTGCACTTAAATATAAACATTAGTCTACCTGGAGACTCAATGAGGTAATTGTAGATGTCGCCATAAGACACGTCTGGCCATTGAGTGGGATAATTCTTCCATTATCCTGTTCGGCTGAAAGGACACTGGCCACCGAAGCAGGCACAAGCTCCCCCCCTCTGATGGAACATTCCAACGCGGCTTCGCGAGCCTTCAGAATCCTTTGACAATCTGCGCATGCGTATGGGGAGTAGGTGCTGAAAACGGGACTATAGCTCGGCCGATTTAGTTCCGATCGATTTGGAATTGGTCACGCCGTGTTCAGGAGACTCAGGCGCATAAAAGTCTATTCGATCATGTATCTAGCACCCACACAGCCGTAGCTGCAACCACTTACATCAAGGCTCTCATCCACATTCATTAATTTCCTCCCCCCGCAATCTCCTCCATGATTATAGAATCCCGGAAGTGTTGCGGTGGTCTATATTAACCATATGCCCTATTTTACACTACATTACCCATAATCCCTATCTTACACTACATTAGCCAAAAGCCCTATCTTACCTGAAGTCATCACAGCTCCCATTCATCATTTGATTAGTCCAGGAAGAACTAGGACCGTTATAATATCTTAGAGGAAGCACACAACCAAACGCACAAACACACACCACACACACACACACACACACACACACACACATACACATACACATACACACACACACACACACACACACACACACACACACACACACACACACACACACACACACACACACACACACACACACACACACACACACACACACACACACACACACACACACACACACATAGATACATGTACACAGACAGTGTTGGGTCCGTTACTCAATTTCAACAAACATAGTATCAATGAGAGTATCAATAA
>NC_140168.1:71372047-71379547 GCF_963971535.1 Notolepis coatsorum
GTCACAGTTTGTATTAATGTTGTTACTGGTAGTTTTCTATGGATAAGAGTAAGGGTGCAGCTCACAGTAGGACAAACAGTGCTGTTGTGAGCATGGCAGTAGGCAGCCAGGGATTAGACACTGGGTTACTGAAGGTCACATGTGCTATACACTCTATCCTCTGTGTGTGTGTGTGTGTGTGTGTGTGTGTGTGTGTGTGTGTGTGTGTGTGTGTGTGTGTGTGTGTGTGTGTGTGTGTGTGTGTGTGTGTGTGTGTGTGTGTGTGTGTGTGTGTGTGTGTGTCTGTGGGTCTGTGTGTCTGTGTGTCTGTGTGTCTGTCTGTGTGTGTGTCTGTCTGTCTGTCTGTCTGTCTGTCTGTCTGTCTGTCTGTCTGTCTGTCTGTCTGTCTGTCTGTCTGTCTGTCTGTCTGTCTGAGTGAGTGAGTGTGCATACATGGGAGCGAGCTAGCAAGCACGGGTGAGTGTGTGTGTGTTTGTGTTTGTGTGCATGCACACGTGTGTGACTTAGAGAGATTACCTCTACACAGAGGTCATATCTGAGACTCTTTGGGACAAGGCCCTCTCATCTAGTAACAAAGACAACCACACATCCACTATGACATCACACATTTTACAATCCACACATATACTATGACATCACACATCTTACAATTCAAACATCTACTATGACATCACATATAGTAGCTTACAATCCAAACATCTACTATGACATCACATAGCTTACAATACAAACATCTACTATGACATCAGATAGCTTACAATATCACACATCTACTATGACATCACATAGTTGGGGTTTCTAATCATAATAATAATCATTATAGTCTCAGAATGGGTTTCTTGCTTGCACCATTCTGCAACCGCAACATCCTTAATGGGAGGGACACGAAATAGCCGCTGCATAATTGTGCAGAATGGTGACATCAAGTGAAATGCTGGATTAGTTCAGACATTTACATGTCAATAAATGCAATGGGACAGTCTCTTCTCTCTACATCTTTGTAAATATGGAGTTTGTAAATTTAGAAGGTAACAGATGGGACAGTCTCTTCCATCTCTGAGGAGTTTCTAAATCTAGAAGGCGTACAGACGTCCACATTCAACTCTACAAACCAATTCCAATATTTAGTTCTATCTGTATTCTACCATGACCACATGCACAAAACAATTCTATCACAGCATAATAAACACCTCTATCACAGCCGAATAAACAACTATATCACAGCCGAATAAACACCTCTATCACAACCTAATAAACTATATCACTTAAACTAATAAACACCTATATTACAACCTAATAAACACATCTATCACAACCTAATAAACACTCTATGACAACCTAATAAACACCTCTATCACAACTAGGGCTGTCTTAAATACTTCGAAGCTTTGTTCGATGGGCATGGGATTCGAATGGGAAAATAAAATTTGAATATATAAAAAAAATATATATATATATATATTATTATTATAATTTTTTGTGTGCAAAATCAACTCTGTGTCTCTTTGTTAACTACAACAAGCAACGCTGTTTGTTATTTAAGATGAGGTCGGACTCTGCACTGAGATTTGTGATCATTGTGCTGCTTTTATAAAGCCTCAAATGACGGCTTACAAATGATTTCATGAAAGCAAAGTGTTTCGTTTGTCTAAGATTTAAAAAGGTTTAAAATTGACAGCACTGACAAAGTTGAACAAAGTGCTGTACAAGTCCCACAACATAAAAAAATAAAAATAAAATATTATTCTTTTTATAATTTCTTTTTTCTAAATTATGTTTTTGGTAGATTTTTATTTGTTTGTACTACCGGGCAGTCCGGTAGAGGGAGAGAGAGAGGAAGAACGGGAGACAGAGCGGGGGGAAGACATTCGGCAAAGGACGTCGGGTCCGGGAATCGAACCCGGGTCGGCCGCTTCGCGACGCAGCGCGTTACATTAATTTTTTTTTTTTTATCTCGAAGCTTCTAATTGAAATCGAATCTCGGCCCGAAGCTTCGTATGCCAAAAAAATATTAGAAGGTCAGCCTTAATCACAACCTAATAAACACATCTATCACAGCCTGATAAATACATCTATCACAGCATAATAAACACCTCTATCACAGCATAATAAACAACTCCGTCACAACCTAATAAACACCTCTATCACAGCTTAATAAACACCTCTATCATAGCCTATTAAACACCTCTATCACAACCTAATAAACACCTCTATCACAACCTAATAAACACCTCGATCACAACCTAATAAACACCTCTATCACAACCTAATAAACACATCTATCACATCCTAATAAACACCTCTATCACAACCTAATAAACACATCTATCACATTATAATAAACACCTCGATCACAGCCTAATAAACACCTCTATCACAGCTTAATAAACACCTCTATCACAGCCTAATAAACACCTCTATCACATCCTAATAAACACCTCTATCACATCCTAATAAACACCTCTATCACAGCCTAATAAACACATCTATCACAACCTAATAAACACCTCGATCACAACCTAATAAACACCTCGATCACAGCCTAATAAACACCTCTATCACAGCCTAATAAATGTTCCACAGTGAGTTTCTACCTTTCCAGGCTACTGTGTTGCCCGGCATCTGAAAAAGCTCTGGTCAGCTTATGGTTGCGTAGCAACCGTACCGCGTCCTCCCGGAAAAGTGGCTGAGGGTGTAATGGGTTGCCACTAGCAATGGAGAGCAAAGAGGACACAACACAAACCACAGCCAGGTCAGGGGTCACGGGGCTCAAGGGGGAGTGACATGGAGTAACTGGTCTGAAGGGGCAGTTCACCCAGAATTCATAAAACACTTATTTTCCCTCTTTACCCGGAGTGCCATCTTTCCAACCAGATGGTTTATGTCTGATTCGTTTAGTTTTGGAGATGTCTGCCATTACTCCCAATACAATGGAGCTGAATGACACTCCGTTTACATAGACTTTGTGAGAGGTTTCATGAAGGAACTCTTTTTTTATACCCGCGTACACACGTTCATTATCGTGGGGGTGTAGTTTGGCAGTGACACACCAACACCATCTGGATGGATACACACACAGCACTCTGGGTGAAGAGGAAACCTGCTTAATGTTGGCCTGAGGATATTAAGACAATATGACAACATTCACATCTCAATACTTAAAGCAGAGGAACAATGATTAAAGGAACACTCCAACATTTTGGGAGGTTTACACTTATTTGCCATCTCCCCCAGAGTCAGACAAGAACATTGATATCAGTTTCATCTCTGTGTGTCCAGTGGACCCAGAGAGAAGTCCAGGTGCATGTTAGCCTAGCTTAGCACTGGAAGCGGTAGGGAGCAGCTAGCCTAGCTTAGCACAAGGACTGGAAGCAGTAGGAAGCAGCTAGTCTAGATCCGTAAAAAGTCAAGAAATACAACTTCTAACAACTCCAAAACTGACATAGAGAGATTCAATTAACATACATCTTCTGGTCTGACTCTGGGGGAAGATGGTAAATAAGAGTAGTTCTCAAAATGTTGGAGTGCTCCTCTAAGAAAAGCAATTGAATGTCTTTTTTTTTATTAGAAAATATTTTCATTTAAAAGACACACCTGACAGAATAGAGAAGAACAGAATAGAACACAACATACCACTGTGGTTGAAGAGGGAAGAACATGTCGTTAGGATTAAAGATCAACACAGTACCATCACTAGACAGCATGATACCAGCATACTGTACATACATACATGGTATCTTGTCTTGTAGCAGGTTAGCCTGGCGAAGCACCTGTACTATAATGTCTGTGTCTGTCTCAGTGTGTGTGTGTGTGCATGTGTGTGTGTGTGTGTGCATGTGTGTGTGTGTCTGTGTGTGTGTGTGTGTGTGTGTGTGTGTGTGTGTGTGTGTGTGTGTGCGTGCGTGCTGTTTGTGTGTGTGTGTGTGTTGTCTGTGTGTGTGTGTGTGTGTGTGTGTGTGTGTGTGTGTGTGTGCGTGTGTGTGTGTGTGTGTGTGTGTGTGTGTGTGTGTCTGTGTGTACCTGTCTGGTGAGTAGTGGTCCTCAGATAATCTCTGTCTGTCTGCTGTCCGTCCGTACGACGAAGGCCCGCCTCGCACACCGTGGTCCAAACTACGACTACACACACACACCACACACAAGCACAATCACTAACTACGTCACCACACACACACATACACACACACACACACACACTTGGAGATGTATACGTACCTTTGAGGAGGGGGTTGGCTAGGCGAGCGTGACCTCGTCCTCACCATGTCCGATCGAGAGGAGTGATTGGACGCCATGACCTGCTCCGGAACTGAGAGGGTGGAGCTTGTGAAGTCCCTGCCATTGTGTCTGTAGTCTGAGGACACACACACACACGCACACACAGAGGACATACATATACCCTGGTTGTAAAAGCACCACAAAAATTATATCATCTGTTCAGCTAGATAACATATTGTCATCAGTCAGCCAACACTCGAACCACAGTCAAACGGCAGTCATGCAACAATCAGACAACAGTCAGACAACATTCAGACAACAGCCAGACAACATTCAGACAACAACCAGACAACATTCAGACAACAACCAGACAACATTCAGACAACAACCAGACAACATTCAGACAACAGTCAGACAACATTCAGACAACATTCAGACAACAACCAGACAACAGCCAGACAACATTCAGACAACATTCAGACAACAACCAGACAACATTCAGACAACAACCAGACAACATTCAGACAACAACCAGACAACATTCAGACAACAACCAGACAACATTCAGACAACATTCATAAAACAGCCCGACAACAGCCAGACAACAGCCAGACAACAGCCAGACAACATTCAGACAACAGCCAGACAACATTCAGACAACATTCAGACAACAGTCAGACAACATTCAGACAACATTCAGACAACAGTCAGACAACATTCAGACAACACTCAGACAACATTCAGACAACACTCAGACAACATTCAGACAACAGTCAGACAACACTCAGACAACATTCAGACAACACTCAGACAACATTCAGACAACATTCAGACAACACTCAGACAACAGCCCGACAACAGCCTGACAACATTCAGACAACAATCAGACAACATTCAGACAACACTCATACAACAGCCCGACAACAGCCTGACAACATTCAGACAACAGTCAGACAACATTCAGACAACATTCAGACAACATTCAGACAACAACCAGACAACAGTCAGACAACAATCAGACAACAGTCAGACAACATTCAGACAACAGTCAGACAACAATCAGACAACAGCCCAACAGAACAGAACCTGAAACGTAGTATTTGGCCGGTGAGCTACTTGTAAACTTGGATTAAACAGTGATCTTGGGTGATGCAATGTATAATGAGAAATGTAGTTTTACCTGATATGACACCGATCCCGTCCTCGTCGTAGTCCGAAAACTCACCATCACTAATTCGCTGAGATCCTGGAGAGAGCAAAAGAGGGGGGGGGGGGGGGGGGGGGGGGGGTGTCGTGAGCAACAAAGAGAAATACAACAGACAATGAAAAGGGAACGAGGGATGAGCAAGCAGAAACAAAATGAGGAATAGAAGAAGGCAGCAGGGCAGGAAAACACAGGAGGAGAATTAGAGTTTGAGAGAGGGAGAGAAAGAGGTAGAGTGAGAGACACACAGAGAGAGAGAGAGAGAGAGAGAGAGGGGGAGAAAAAGAGGTAGAGAGAGAGAGCGAGAGAGAGAGAGAGAGAGAGAGAGAGAGAGAGAGAGAGAGAGAGAGAGAGAGAGAGAGAGAGAGAGAGAGAGAGAGAGAGAGAGAGATGAACAAGGAGCGAGCAGGGTCTGTAAGCCCTCCATGTCCTGACCTCCTCTGTAATCTGACAAAGGAGGGTCAGCTCATCTGGAATACTCACATGGACAGACCCAAACAGAACACACACACACACACACACACACACACACACACACACACACACACACACACACACACACACACACACACACACACACACACACACACACACACACACACACACACACACACACACACACACACACACACACACACACACACACACACACACACACACACACACACACACACACACACACACAGCACATTCTAGTCACGATGGCTCATTCACAAATACAGTAAATTAGGTTTTAGGTAGTATTTACTGTAACAATTTTAATTTATAACTTAAATTCCACACATAATAATATAATCGAAGAGGAAGGCACTGGAGCACACGGATAATCTTTAGAAACATATTTAATAGGGTGCAAATAAATCACTAACGTTTCAACACATCCGTGTCTTCTTCTCTGAAATCACAAGTGATAGACTACTGCTGTTATAGAAAAGCACCACAAACACAGTAATAGACTACTGCTGTTATAGAAAAGCACCACAAACACAGTAATAGACTACTGCTGTTATAGAAAAGCACCACAAACACAGTGATAGACTACTGCTGTTATAGAAAAGCACCACAAACACAGTGATAGACTACTGCTGTTATAGAAAAGCACCACAAACACAGTGATAGATTACTACTGTTATAGAAAAACACCACAAACACAGTGATAGACTACTGCTGTTATAGAAAAACACCACAAACACAGTGATAGATTACGGCTGTTATAGAAAAACACCACAAACACAGTGATAGATTACTACTGTTATAGAAAAGCACCACAAACACAGTGATAGACTACTGCTGTTATAGAAAAACACCACAAACACAGTGATAGATTACTGCTGTTATAGAAAAACACCACAAACACAGTGATAGATTACTACTGTTATAGAAAAACACCACAAACACAGTGATAGATTACTACTGTTATAGAAAAACACCACAAACACAGTGATAGATTACTACTGTTATAGAAAAACACCACAAACACAGTGATAGATTACTACTGTTATAGAAAAACACCACAACACTACTATCTGAGGAGATAGGAGATAGGAGATGGGAGATAGGAGCCACTACACACTGAAACAAAACTACTATCTGGGGAGATAGGAGACAGGAGATAGGAGATAGGAGACAGGAGATAGGAGATAGGAGATAGGAGATAGGAGATAGGAGATAGGAGCCATCACACACTGAAACAACACTACTATCTGAGGAGACACACGTCAAGCTGTCACTGCAAATATCAGCTTATGTTCAAACACCAAAACATCCCCTTAAGAGCACCACAGCTTCTGGTGGCTAAACATAATTAGCTTACCATTACTAACAACACTGTTTAGCGATTAGCACCACATAGCTAAAAGCCATAGAGTTTAGCATTAGTTTGTTGGTAGAAAGCGTCAATGCTAAAGCTATTGCTTTTAGTATTATGTCATGCTGTGTGAGGGGGCAGAGAGTTAGCGTTCCATTGTATTAGTTACATGTGGCAAAAAGGTTTAAGGTCAAAACACAAATGTGTGCACACACACACGCACACACACACTCACACACTCACTCACGCACACACACACACACACGCACACACACGC